>NW_024070211.1:47972942-48227942 GCF_014754425.2 Oryx dammah
TGTTGGTGACAGCTCAAAACTGGCCATGGTGGCAGTCTTCGTAGCCTTGCTGTTGAGTTGCCCTGTGGTGTCCAACTCTTTGCGAACCCACGGGCTGCAGCACACCAGACCTCCCTATCCCTCACCACCACCCAGAATTTGCCCAAGTTCATGTTCATTGCATTGGTGATGCTGTCCAGCCATCTCATCCTCTGATGCCTTCTTCTTCTTCTGCCCTCAATGTTTCTCAGCATCAGGGACTTTTCCAATGAGTCGTTTGTTGGTGTCAGATGATCAAAGTATTGGAGCTTCACCTGCAGCATCAGTCCTTCCAGTAAATATTCATGGTTGATTTCCCTTAAGATTGACTGGTTTGATCTCCTTGGTGTCCAAAGGACTTTCAGGAGTCTTCTCCAACACCACAGTTCAAAGGCATCAATTCTTTGGTGTTCTACTTTAGGGTCTAGCTTTCACAACCGTATATGACCACTGGGAAGATCATAGCCTTGACTATAAGGACCTTCGTCAATAGAGTAATATCTCTGCTTTTCAACATACTGTAGCCCTGAAATCAGAAGACTGATTTCTTCTTGGCAGGAAAGTGATTTGTAGCCTACAAATTGGCAAATTCTACAAATCAGCATACCTTCTCTTTCGCAGGGAGTTGGTTGTTAAACACTTACCATGTAAATCATTGGTTGGACCCTGATCCTTTTCGTTAGTGCAAAAGTGGGGTGGTAGATATTAAGTTGAGCCTGAGTTGTTAAAAAGCTAGATGTTTTCAGGGCAGTAAAATGCACAGAATGGGAAATTGATTTTAGCTGTTAATGAATTCTAATGAACAGCAATGGTAGAATACTGATCTCCTGATGTAAATTGATCTCTTACAGAGGGCTGTTTAGATCAATGGGTGAGATATTAATGGGGACAATCAGGGGCTTTTTATTCTTTGTTTGGGGGGTGGGTGGGTAGGGTTTGTCAGGACTCTCCCTAAAGATAGCACACACAGAGAGAGGTGACAAGGAAGGTTTGGAGTGAACACAGAATCCCTTAACACCATTCATTGCTGTAGTTCCCATGGAAGAATGATACACAGAAATTCTGTGCCACCCACTAAGATAGAAGCAACAAAATGGCTCAGACCACTAGGTCTGTGGGCCTGAGCAGCTGGTCCCAGAGAAGGACTTGTTTCTCACTGTCACCTGGGGCCTCTCCTGAACTGCGGAAAGGAATCGGCTTTAACTAGCCAGGAACTCTGAGACCCTTAATTTAACGCTGTGGTGGTGGTTTAGTCCCTCAGTCATGCCCAGCTTTTTGTGATCCCAAGGATTGTAGCCCTCCAGGCAACAGTACTGGAGTGGGTAACCATGCCCTTCTCCAGGGGATCTTCCCAACCCAGGGGTCGAACTCCAGTCCCCTGTATCGCAGCTGGATTCTTTACTGATTGCACCACAGAGGAAGCCCTCTAGGTCAAATTAATTACCTAGTTTGTCTTTTTTCACATTCTGTCATTTCTGGCCCCAGGAAAGCTGTGACTGAACAGTGCATTGAAATCTCTGATCACCCTCCTTGTTAGGATCTCTGAGAACCATTCACAGACTTTGACTCTGTTAATCCACAAGCAAACATTTTTGTTGTTGTTTGTTTGCAACTCATCTTTTAAATGTTTTTCTTCAAATTTTCTACCTGTAACTTGAGGTCAGGATGCGAACTCTAAAGCATCAATCAAGGGTGTGAGGCAGACTAGGGGCCAGATGTGCCTGGTAGGCAGATCTAGAAAGGCTAGTGAATTAGAATAATCCAATGGCTTCAAGAAGCTACACAGAGTCAAACAGATCTAGCTGCAACAGCAGGACTTCAGCTATGAGATGGTGCAGATGTCTGAGTCCAGCCCCTTGGATAAGAGGTCAGCACAAGACAAGGTCTGTATTGGGACTTATTTGAGGGAGGGGGGCTGATTATGCCAGTCTATGCCCTAAAACTTGACTTTTCAGGCTTGAATCCTTGTTGAGGTATAAAAGCTCTATATACCTCAGTTTCCACAAGTAGTAGAATGGGAATAAAAATTTTGCCTATGTTATAGGTTTGTTGGGCTTCCCTGGTGGCTCAGATGGTAAAGAATCTGCCTGCAATGCGGGAGACCTGGGTTCGATCCCTGGGTTGGGTAGATCCCCTGGATAAAGTTATGGCAACCCACTCCAGTCTTGCCTGGAGAATCCCCACAGACAGAGGAGCCTACAGTCCATGGGGTCACAAATAGTAGGACAAGACTGAGCAACTAAGCATAGCATAGGTTTATTGTGAGAATTAATACATGTAAAGTATTTCTGAGAGTAATTGATCTTCAACAAGACTGCACACAATGGGGAAGAGAGAGCCAGTTTTCCCAATACTACTTATTGAAGAGACTATCTACATGCAAAAGAAAATCTGGACCCTTTTCTTACACTGTACATGTTGTTGTTGCTTTTCAGTCACCAGGTATGTCCAACTCTGCGACCTCGTGGACTGCAGCATGCCATGCCTCCCTCCCTCACCATCTCCCAGAGTTTGCCAAAGTTCATGTTTGTTGCATCAATGGTGCAATGTACATAGAATCCACTTAAAATGGATTAAAGACTTAAATAAACATAAAACCTGAAACCAGATATAAAACTCCTAGAAGAAAAGCAGAAAAAAACTTCTTGATATTGGCCTTGGCAATTTCTTGAATGTAGCACCAAAATCATAGGCAGCAAAAGCAGAAAAAGACAAATGGGGTTACGTCAAACTAAATAGCATTTGCACAGCAAAGGTACATATCAACAAAATGAAAAGGCAACCGATAGGATAGGAGAAAATGTTTGCAAATCATATATCTGATAAAGGGTTAATATCTTAAAAATATAAGAAACTTCTACAGTTCAATAGCAAAAAGACAACTCAATTTTAAAAACTGACAAAGGAATTGGATAGACATTTCTCCAAAGGCATACATGGCCAACAGGGATAAAAGGAGCTCAACAATACAGATCAACAAGAAATGCAAATTAAAGCCATAATGACATATTGCTTCATACTTGTTGGGATGGCTATTACCAAAACAAACAAACAAAAATAAACAAAACCCAAGAGATAACATATACAGGCAAGGATGTGGTAGGGAAGCAAATTGGTGTGACCATTATAGATAACAGTATGAAGTTTTCTTAAAAAATGAAAAATAGCAATCCCACTTCTGGGAACATGCATCAGAAAGAATTTAAATAATAATCTCAAAGATATCTGTACTTCTATGGTCACCGCAGAATCATTTACAATTGCCAAGACATCAAAGCAACCTAAATGCCCATGAATGAATGGATAAAGAATGGGTACATATGTACAATTGGATATTATGCAGTCTTAAGAGTGAAGGAAATCTTGCCATTGAAACAGCATCAATGACTGGAGGACTTTATACTAACTGAAATAAACCGGACAGAGAAAAACAAAAACTATAAACACCTATATGATGATTCTAAGAGAGTTAAATGCATTTAAGCAGAGAGTGGAATGGTTGCTACCAGGGAATGAGGGAGGGGAAATCAAGGAGATATTAGCTAAAGGATATAAAATTTCACTTACACAAGATGAATATGTCTTAGACATCTACAGCATAGGGTAGTGCCTATAGTTAACAATACTGTATGTCTAAAAGATGGTAAGAGGGTTGATCTTATGTTATGTGTTCTTATTACAAATAATGAGGCAGAGGGAGAAAACTGTTGAAAGTGATGGATAGATTTTTGGCCTGGATTGTGGTGATGGCTTCACGGGTATATTGTTGTTTGCTGTTTAGTCACTAAGTTGTGTCTGACTCTTTATGACCCCATAGCCCGCCAGGCTCCTCTGTCCATGGGATTTCCCAGGCAGGAATACTGGAGTGGGTTGCCATTTCCTTCTGCAGGGGATCTTCCTGACCCAGGGATCGAACCCATGTCTCCTGCATTGACAGGTAGATTCACGGGTGTTTGCTTATCTCTAAACTCACTACGTTGTACACATTAAATATATGCACCTTTCTGGATGTCAATCATGCCTAAATAAAATATTTAAAAAAAAACGATCTCAGTGAGTGGAAAGATGTTCCATGCTCATGCTTAGGAAGTTTCAGTATTGTCAGGATGTCCGTTCTCCATCACTTACTCTGTAGATTCAACACAATCCCAGTCAAAATCCTAGAAACTTATTTTGTAGATATTGACAGATTGATTCTAAGGCCCAGAATAGGCAACACAACACTGAAGGAGAAGAACAAAGTTGGAGGAGTAAAACTACTTGAATTCAAGGCTTACTATAAACCTATGGTAATCGAGCAGACTTCCTAGGTGGCTCAGTGGTAAAGAACCTGCCTGCTAACGTGGGTGACGTGACGCAGGAGATATGGGTTTGATCCCTGGGTTGGGAAGATTCCCTAGAAGAGGAAATGGAAACCCATTCCATGAGTT
Organism: Oryx dammah; assembly: GCF_014754425.2. NCBI lineage: Eukaryota > Metazoa > Chordata > Mammalia > Artiodactyla > Bovidae > Oryx > Oryx dammah. Next base: position 47,977,391 of record NW_024070211.1, read on the forward strand.
TGCAAAGAGTCAGACATGACTGAGCACACACACACAGTGATCAACACCCTTAGATGGTGATGAAATAATAGATGAATAAATAGATCAATGGAGCAGACTACAGATCCCAGACACAGATTTACATGAATACAGTCAACTGATCTTTGACAAAGAAGAAAAGCCAAGTTAATGGAGAAAGGACAGTGTTTTCCAGCAAACTGGACATTCAACATGCAAAAAAGAAAAAAAAGAGGTTCCATCCATATGACATCCTAACAAAGGCAAAACTATGAAGACAGTGAAAAGATTAGTGGTTGTTAAGGATTCATAAGAAAGAAAGTAGGAAGGAACAGGTGGACATTTTTAACATAGTAAAACTATTCTGTTTGACACTGTAATGGTGGGTCAGTACAGTAGACATTTCTCTAACCCCACAAAACTGTGCAATGCGAAGAATGAACTTTATGAACTTCACAATGATATATCAATACTTATTCCTTAATTATAACAAATGTACCTCACTAATGCAAGATGTTAATGACAGGGGAAATTGTTTTGGGGGGATAGTATATAGAGACATCGGAGAAGGCAATGGCACCCCACTCCAGTACTCTTGCCTGGAAAATCCCATGGACGGAGGAGCCTGGTAGGCTGCAGTCCATGGGGTTGCGAAGAGTTGGACACGACTGAGCAACTTCTTTCACTTTTCACTTTCATGCATTGGAGAAGGAAATGGCAACCCACTCCAGTGTTCTTGCCTGGAGAATCCCAGGGATGGGGGAGCCTGGTGGGCTGCCATCTCTGGGGTCGCACAGGGTCAGTCACAACTGAAGCGACTTAGCATATAGAGACATAGCTGCTCAATTTTTTGGTATATATCCTTGAAAAAAATCTATTTCTTTTTAAAGAAATGTGTCCATTTCATGGATGACAATTCTGAAGCTCAGGACACAGGGAAAGTAAGTAGCTTGATAAAGCCACTCTAGGAACAATTACATTGGGAGTAGGTTATTCAGAGGAGGACTCAGGAGCAGAGACTCAGAACTAGGAATCAGTTTTTCTAATCTAAGAGCAAACTTAGGGCTCAGGTAAGGAGACTAAGTGAGGCTCTTTCATTAAACAGGTATATGCTATTGTGACACAAATGTGGGGTCCCAGCAACTGTATTTTTAAAAAACTTTTTTGCCACACCACACAGCACATGGGATCTAGTTCCCTGGCTGGGGATTGAACCTGCATCTCTTACACTGGAAGTGTGGAGTCTTAACCACTGGAGCACCAGAGAAGTCCCCCAAAACTATTTTAACAAGTGCTCTAGATGATCCTGATAGGCATTAATGTTAAAGGACTTTCCTGGGCTATTGATGGGGAGTCAGGAATGGAGGAGCCAGGCTTGATGGAATGAGGAGCAAGCTGGAGCTCGGTGTGGATGCCTGTCTGTACCCTCTCGGATGTTACTTAGAGCTTGCCTGGGCTGGGGGAGACACCTACAGAAGGTGTTAGGATAGAATGTATTCCTTTCCAGGTATAACAACTTGTCCATGGAGCTTAGGAGAAAAATACTCATTTTAATCCTGTTTCTGTGCTTTGAGACTAAGAAGAAAAATACATTGTACTTTTCTTCATTTTCCTGACTTTATTTGAAGGAGGAATCTTTCATTCATTTAACAGGTATTTAATGAGTGTCTACTATATGCCAGGCATTAGTTAGGCTCAGGGATACAGTGTGAACAGATTATACTGGTCTCATGGAGCCTTCATTCTCAAAGGGACAGACAGGCAAATAATAAACAGATTTTTTTTTTCTTAAATAGGGTATGTCTAGGTTCCTTGCCTCTCATAAAGCTTGTGTTTTTGCATCTCACAGGAGACTTCCTCCCTCAGTTACTCCGTGTAAATGTACCACATTGTTCTGTAGATCTGGGATGAGCAGATGTCCAGCATCTTCCATGCAGAGAAGAATTATGTGCTTGAGTTGTTGCTGAATTCATTCTTCATGTGATGAAGAATGTACATTTCACATTATTTTGAATATTAAATGACAAAAAAAGGGGAAAAGAAAACAAACCATGCAAAAACAACTGCATGACATTAGGCTAAGGATTTAAATTCACCAAAAGAAGGAAATTCCAAATTAAGTCCAAATATTTAGGACCACACGCCTTTTGAACCACACTGATGTGTTACCAGGATTCTTTCTTCACCTGGTGTTTTCTTGGCTTGTCATTTTGACACTCAGCGACTTGGTTGCTGCTCAGGGAGAAATGATCTCCGTTCTCTCAGGTTGTCCTGTTTTCTTTGCTGGAATTGGCATTTAGGATTCTGACTAAGCAACTTCAAACAGAAGGGTCTGTTTGTTTCAACTTTGTCTGAAAGCTGATCCTCTTTATTAAAAGTTGTGGCATTGCAAAAGTAAGATCATAATCAATTTCAATCCTGTTTTTAAAAAATGCTTCCACTCCAAATAAAAAAAAATAATCAAAGAAAGCTAAGGAGTAAACTCCAAAAGAAAAGAGGCTCCTGGAGAAATTGTAGGGGGAGTTTAAACCTTTGAACTTTGCACCAGTACATTCTGGCTTCCCAGGTGGCGCTAGTGGTAAAGAACATGAATGTGGGAGACAGAAGAGGTGTGGGTTCTATCTCGGGGTCAGGAAGACCCCCTGGAGGAGGAAATGTCAACCCACCCCAGTATTCTTGCCTAGAGAATCCCATGGAGAGAGGAGCCTGGCGGGCTACAGTCCATAGGATATGGAGCTGGATATGGCTGAATACCAAGAACTGCCAGTTGTAAGGCTGCTTTACCAAAGAGAAATCAACATATCTTTAGCTCTATTTTTTATAATTTTCTACCCCTGACTTGCTAAATCTACTCAAACTAGCCTTTTCAAAGCTCTAAATCAGTAGCTTTCAAAGTTGACTGCATTTAGAACCCCTCAGGGAGCTTTAAAAAAAATCCCAGTGTTCAGGCCACAATCCAGATGAATTATATCAGAATTTCTGAGGATGGGATCTGGGTATTAGCATTTTTAAAGCTCTCCAAATGATGCCAGTGGGCAGCCAAGTTTGAGAGCAAGTGTTCTAAGTAACTGGTTAATAAGCCCTGTGTTAGGCAGCCATTTGCCAATAATAAAATAATTGTTCTGTGTCTGAGAGGAATGAGTGAAAGAATATAACAACTGATTCAGCTTTTCTTACATTCCTATCTGAGAGAGAGAGAGACAAAAAAAAAAAAAAAAAAAGAGAGAGAGAGAGAGAGGGAAAAGAAGGCTCCAGAGAGATTTGACACTATCAAGAAAAAAGACAATAATTTTAATGTACTTAATAAATCTTGAGCAGTAAGTAAGCCAACTGGATTTTTTTTTCTTGATAAGAATGTATGTCAGTCAAACTAAATGGAAGCAATTAGGAGGCTGTGAAGATGAATGAAAATTCAGGACAAAAATATTATTTAGCAAGACAAGAATGACAGCGTTTGAACATATCCTTTATCTATTACAGGTACAATCTTTCACCAGGTAGACAAGGTGGAGTTGGGGAAAAGGGTAGTATCTTGTCAATGGATGGCTCTGTGCCTGATGTTCACAACTTCAGGGTGAAGGTCCAGAGAAAAGCCAATGCCTGAGTTTTTCTAACTGAGGTCTTAATGGAAGTAAGTGAGAGAATATTTGTGTAAACAGTAGCTTTCCTAGTATTTGGTGATGGGAAGTGAAGTGAAGTCACCCAGTCATGTCCGACTCTGATGTCCTGTGGACTGTAGACTACCAGGATCCTCCATCCATGGGATTTTCTAGGCAAGAGTAATGGAGTGGGCTGCCATATCCTTCTCCAGGAGATCTTCCCAACCCAGGGATCAAACCTGGGTCTCCCACACTGCAGACAGACACTTTATCGTCTGAGCTACTAGGGAAGCTGCATCAGATTGTGTAGTGCTTGATATTTCTAACAGGCAGAAATTGTTTTCACTGTATCCCCAATTGGTAGATGGGCACAGAGTCACTTGGGGTCTTTTCAGCTGGTAGGAGAATAACTGAGTGACTCTGAGTTCAAGGGCATCCACAAAATAACATGAGCAGGCATTATGTGGTTATGGCACCAAAGACCACTTAGGAGTGATTTCTTTTAAAAAAGATTTATTTTATTTTGAGGTTGTGCTGGGTCTTTGTTGCTGTGCATGCTCTCTCTAGTTGCAGCCAGCAGGGACTTCTCTTCTATTCGGTGCTCAGGCTTCTCATTGCAGTAGCTTTTCTTGTTGCAGAGCTCAGGCTCCAGGTGCGCAGGCTTCTAGAGTTATGGCTTGCTGGCTTTAGGGTCCTTGCTCAGTAGCTGTGGCCAATGAGCTTTGTTGCTCTGCAGCATGGGATCTTCCCAGACCAGGGATCAAACCTGTGTCCTTGGCATTGCAAGGCAGATTCTTAACCACTGGACCACCAGGGAAACCCAGAGTAAGTTTGTTTTTGACTTATCAAAATATTACTTCTAATATGTTACCTAAGAGATGAACACTACTAGTCCCTCAAAATGATAGTTCTCTTTTGTGCTTAGAGGTGATGATGAATGAAAAGTGAGTGGTTTTCTGGTCTTTCTGGATAATCTGGATTTAAAACTTGCAGATTCTCCAAAGGCAGGATTATTTAATCAGAGTTGGCACAATGGATAGTAACTCTTTCTTCATTTTTCTCTCCGGAAAGAAATGTCTCCAGGTAGAAAAAGCGATTTAAATAGAGTCAGAAGCAGGACTCCAGACTCTGCCCAAGTCACCGCCTACTCTTCTTAGCTGTCTTCCAGGTCAACACACTGATAATGTGCCTAGAGAGTCAGGGCAGTGAAATAGTTGAGACTTGGGCTGTTCTCTGTTGGAATCCTAGTGCTTCCTTTCACCAGCTGTGAGGCCACCAGCAAGTTCTGACATCAAGCATCAGTTTCTTCATCCATTAAATGAGGAATTTATGATAGGTTTGGACACAAGAGTGTCCAGTATTGGGTCTGGCATGATGCTTGAGTAGGCAGTCAACCACCAGGTGTTCCTGATTCATTGGATCATTTGTTCCTATTTAAAGAATCTTTCATCAAGGTTTCCTGCCAATAGATGTAGTATTTCTATGTGACAGAGTTAAATAGACCCAGATTTGACTTGATGTCTTAAATCACCCAAGAGATGGAATTGTGAGATATTTGTTAGGCAACTGTATATTTGTTGTAAGTTTCATTTTGAGTCCTTTATCATAAAGAGAAGGTAGTTTGACTAATAACTGTAGTTGACCTGAAGTCAAAATCAACTCTCTGGGTGCTTCTAAGTATATATAAATTATCAAATGATGCTGAAAATAACCTCTGACAGGCTCACTAGAAGTTTAAAAATGAACTGTTTCAAATCAACAGAGAAAGTATAGACATCATGGGATGGCAAGCAGGATTTTTGTTGGTATTTAAATACATGTGGGCTGACTGGTCAACCCACAGTGCTCAAGCTCCCTGGTTGAGGATGGGAGCTGCTGCTCTAATCAGAAAAGATCCAGGCATCTTTGTCACATCATTTAACCTTATCTTAAATTGCACACAAGGTGGAAAAGTCCAGCAGAGGGGGAGCTGTACAGAGTTCCAGATTCTACAAACCACGGCTCAAGCTCCGCCCCTCTCACTCAACCTCTTATCTTGAGCAACTGAGTTATATATCTTCTGATTTTGTCTATTTATCTCCAAAAATAATAGTACCTACCTCAACAGACCAATGTGAGGCTTAAATAAAATAAAAGGTTTGGTACAGTGGGTGGCATAGAGTACATACTAGCTGTTACTGTTGTTATAATCATCATTATTGTTAGATTCAGGGACTCTTTCCAGAGCAGAGGAAGTTCAGGGGAAAGGAAGTTAAAACTTATTCAAAAAGAAGAAAACTGAGCTGTATGTGTACGAGAACATACTCTGACCAGCTTAGGGCAGTCACTTGACCTAGGTTGTGATGTGTATGTATGGCTTCGGGTATTTTGACCGCATTCTCCATTTGTCATTTTTTATTTTTTTTAACTAAGAGCTATTGACATCTTAGAAAATTATGTTAAGTTTCACCATCACAGAAAGATCAAAGACCTACCTAAGTGATCTCTTCTAACTCTGTCATCGCTAATTACTGATGTAACTAAAATCGACATGTAATAGTAGATGTTGCCTCCTTTCTTTGCTTTTCTTTTGGAGCTTTATTTTGTAATGAACACAAGTTGTTCCTTGAGATGTCTATCGCTCCTCATGTGCCCAGCATGAAAAACCATTAAGTACACTGAAGACAACTTCCAGTCTAGTTGCTGAAATTGAGTTAACTATTGACTGGAATTCTTATGTGCAACCTCATGTGTCTAAGGGGAGGGGGCCTGAGGTCAGTAATGAATTAGGGGCAAAAGACCATGATAGTTGCCAGTAACATCTTCCATTCCAAGTTGTATTAGTTTCCAAGGGCTACCTAACAAATATTGCAAAACTAAATGGCTTAAGACAACGGAACTCTGACACCAAGGTGTCAGCAGGGACAAACTCCCTCTAACACTGACCGGGGAATCCTCCCTTGCCTCTTTCCAGCTTCCGGTGGCTTGCCAACAATCTTTGGTGTTCCTTGACTTGTAGATGCATCATCCAATCCTCTGTCCTCACATACCATTTTCCCTGTGTCTTTCTGTAGTCTTCCCTCTGTGTGAATCTTAACTTGATTTCTGTAAAGATCCTATCACTAAATAAGGTCACATTCTGAGGTATTTAGGGTTAAGGCTTTAGCTTATCTTTTTAAAAATGATTTTCATGGAAAGAGTTTACACCATGATACCAGCAATCCTTAAATTTAGACTCCATGGGTTTCTCAGGCTCTACATCTAGTTATGGCAATTGAGGGAGTATGGCAGACGTCAGACAAATTTGAATGTCTCTCCAACTACAGTGCCACACATTTCAATCTCTTAAAAGTAAACTTTGTCATTATGTCATGAATACACTGCATTGTATTTGTGTGTGTGTGTTAAAATTATAAATTTGCAAAAGATAAACATTTAGAATTTACTGTGTAAATTTTGCAATCTTGTTATGGCATTTCTATTTCATTGGGAGCCTCAACAAATAAAAGTAGCCAAGGCTTTTGAGTATAAGTTGTGTGTCTTCATGGCTTAACATGATTTAAATCTCTTTTTTGAGGATTTATCCCAAAGAGGCAACTATATTCCTTTATTATTTGCTTTCCAGCAAAGAAACATTCAGACCAGGAAAATTTGTGACATATTCCATTGTTAAAATCAATTTCAGGAAAAGGAAATAACAGTTAATAAAAATCACAGGTTCTTACATGAACTAGGTACTGTGCTAAGGGCTTTCTTTATATTATAAGGTGCTATATTGATAGTTATAAAATTTATTAGAATTTAATAACATTTAGCAATGAGAAACATTTAACCCATAACTTTCTTGACTGTGTAACTTTGAGAAAAAATATGGAAAGATCTCTCCTTTTAAATCCTGATTTACTTATTCTGATTTTCCCCCACTCTTGCTGCTTTACTTGATTATTTTGTATAATGTATTATTCCCAAAGTTTCTCTACTTCTTGTTTTAAGAATGCAAAAACAGCATTTAAAAGGAAGTAGGTTTCTACCCTCTTGACATCTGACATGCACTGAATAATAGCCAATTGGCTTTCATAAATGATGAATACACTAGTTGTGCATTTTATTGAAATATATACATATTTAACCACTGTGTGAAAATGTCCTCGTGTATCCTATTTTTACATTTACTTTGAAACTTCCTAGTCTTTGAGGTATTTTTATGGTCAGGCACAGACGCAGGCAGTGATTGTATGACCACCCTTGGATTATGTATTGCATCTAATGAAATTAGCTTTTTTACTCACCCTTGGGCAACCTTTGGAAATAAGACAATAGTCTCAGTTGTTTGTTTCCTGGAGAAATGTTAATGATTAACTTAAAAAAGGAAGAATTTCTTTTATTCCACTGACTAATTTTTCATAATTCCATACAATTGCTGTGTACCTTATCTTTGTTTAATACATCCCATGCAAGATATTAACTTCTATAATGCTAGTGTACATTTATTTTTGGCTAAGAAGAAAGCACTACCGTACCTAAAGACTTTAGTTCTTTCCAGTTGGGGTGATTTTTTTTTTATATTAAGCCTTGTCTGCAGCCAGAAAATGTTGCATTCAGGCTTTGCTTTAGTGGTGGTTAGATAAAGCATCAATCTGATTTATTTGGATACTACCTTTTGCCTGAATCCACATAATAACTAATGTTTTCCACATGTACCAGCAAATTTTTATGGGTGTACTCCAGCACGATGTGAAATACTAAAGAAATGTGAGTTACTACTACTGGCTGAAGAGTTTGCAGCCTCTGAGGAGTGTTCTTCAGGGTATGCTTAGGTGGACAACTCAGTGTAACATGTGGTGGGAGATTTATTAATCTGAGGTGGATGAAGCATCTGCAGGGTATTTAGTGGAGGGTTGGGTCCTCTGTTAGGGTTGAGAGAATGGTGTCTGGGCTAACCCAGGAGTCCTGCCTGATGGGCTGGGCCGAAGAGAGAAACCAATTTGCTTGCCCGATGACTTGACATCTGAGTGTCTGGATCCAAGCATGAAGCTAGAGGCATAGCCCTGAACCTTGTATGTTAACTAACTCTTCTCATTTACATATAGTACCTTAGTGGCTCAGATAGTAAAGAATCTGCCTGCCATGCAGGAGACTTGGGTTCCACCCCTGGGTTGGGAAGATCCCCTGGAGAAGGGAATGGCTACCTGCTCCAGTATTCTTATCTGGAGAATTCCATGGACAGAGAGAGGAGCCTGGTGGGCTACAGTCCATGGGGTCACAAAGAGTCGGACATGACTGGGCGATTAACACACACACACACACACACACACACACACACTGCTTCATAGGTACTAATATTTGTTCCTAGTGTATTCTGAGGGATGTGATATTCTGAGGAAACTAAGGCTAAACTCTTTTCCATCTTGGTCACAGATAGTGAATGATCAAGCAGATATTTGAACCCTGACAGGTTGATTCCAGGTACCCCTTTGTTTGGAGTTAGCTCTTTATGATTCCCTAAGGAGGTTATATGAAAGAATTCAAAGTTTTAGGTCTTATGTGTAGACAGCCCAGGGTTCAAACCCCAGTTCTACACTTAATAGGTGAGGGTTTCTTAGTTCATTACTAAAACCTTTTCGGGATTCAGTTTCATCATCTGTACCTGAGAGAGAGAGTGAAAATGTTAGTCACTCAGTTGTATCCAATTCTTTGCAACCCCCTAGACTCGTCTGTCCATGTCTCCTCTGTCCATGGGATTTCCTAAGCAAGAATAGTAGAGTGGGTTGCCATTCCCTTCTCCAGGAGATCTTTCTGAGCCAGGGGTTGATCCAGGGTCTCCTGTACTGCGGGCAGATTCTTTACCAGCTGAGCCACCAGGGAAGGCCAATACCCAGCCTGATAATTGTTAAATGTTCAAAAATAGCAGTGATTTCCCTTTGAACTGCTGACTTATATTCCATCCAGCCCCTCAAGTGGATCTCGAAGTGTAGTCCTTACTTGCTGTGCTGAGAATGGCACCATTGCCACACTGGTAACCTACCACTGCTCCCATAGATTCTTCTCAGATTTGGGGCCTTAGCTAAAGTTCCAGGAGTTTTGCTTCCCTTAAAGCAGAGGTAAATCCATCCAGACATCCTCCTTTTAAGTACCAAAGGCTGCATCTGTTTTAAACCAAAAATAATACCTTGTGATTGGAAATGTTTCAGTAAAATTATTTGTGTGTTTTATTGAAGCAGAGGTTACAATTATTAGCGACACCAGGAATTTCAGACATTTAAACACAGTCTTGACTTCTCCAGAGCAAACCACATCCCTGTGCAATTATTAGTTTATCTAAATACCTTCCATCCAAACTTTAAACTGGAGCCAGCCACTGTGGGAGGTGATTCCTCTGAGGACACTCTCTCTACCATGCTTCAGTGGCAAGCAAACGTGGAGCTCAGCTGGGGGTTTGCGATAAAGGTGACTTGGTTCTATTAACTAGTAATTTGCTACCTGGCTAGGGTCGCTTCCTGCTGCTGCTGCTGCTAAGTTGCTTCAGCCGTGTCCAACTCTGTGCGACCCCATGGACTGCAGCCTACCAGGCTCCTCCGTCCATGTGATTTTCCAGGCAAGAGTACTGGAGTGGGGTGCCATTGCCTTCTCCGGGTCACTTCCTAGTCACTGCCAATATGGCTAAGTTATTCCGGCTCCCTATTTGGAGCTGACCTTAAGGATTTAAAAGAATTAAAAACAGGGTTTCCTTCCCTTGGAGTTCCCTCCTTCTGTCACATGACCTCCTTATAACATCAATTTCAGCCTGTCTCTCACATTCCAGCATCCCAAGAAGAGAAGGGAACTCAAACAAATAAAAAGAACAGCCTATCCTTCAGAGCCTTAAAATCTTCCCTCCAGTTGAGGGCTAAACATTTTTGTTGTTACTTTTGCTTACTTGTTCCATTTTAATAGTAGCTTGCAGTAGAAAGAAGCTATAATTTCTTTTAAATTTGAGGTAAGTTATCAGAATGGGTTGGCTTATTGTATTACTAAGAGAAGATGAGTTTGGTCCCTTTTGAAAAGAGCATGTGTGTTAAAAGTGTTAGTCACTTTAGGCATGTCTCCCACCAGGCTTCTCTGTCCATGGGATTTTCTAGGCAAGAATACTGGAGTGGGTTGTCATTCCCTTCTCTAGGGGATCTTCCCGACCCATTGAAATTAGGTCGATTGAAATTAGGTCTCCTACATTGCACGTGGATCCTTTACCTCCTGAGTCACTAGGGAAGCCTTATCACCCAAATTACCAAGATACAGGAATTATGATCTTCACCTATAGGCAAGTAACCAAAGTGCAGAGAGAGTAAGGCATTTGTGCATGATCATACTCTGGCTCAGTGGTAAAGAACCTGCCTGCCGATGCACGAGATGCAGGAGACACGGGATTGATCCCTGGGTGGGGAAGATCCCCTGGAGGAGGGCATGCCAGCCCACTCCAGTATTCTTGCCTGGAGGATCCCATGGACAGAGGAGTCTGGCAGGCTACAGTCCATGGGGTTGCAAAGAGTCAGACACAACTGAAGAGACTGAGCATCAGGAACAGCAGCAGTATGCTTAGGTGGGGCCAGACTTTGAACCATGCTATCCAAAGCCAACAGTTTCCCAGTCACTCCCTGATGCTTAAATTTGGGAGAGCAAAGATGCAAGGCCTGCCACCTTCACCACATGCACCAAACTTATGTCACCTGAGTGATGGCCTCCAACAGGTTGATGCTTGCTGTTGCTGTTTTAAACGCGTCTGTTCTCCCTTAAACATTAAACATTTAGGCATCCCAATCTGCAATTTGCTAATACTTATATCCAACAGGAATTTGTGAATTGTGCCATGCCTTACACTAGGGGAAGAATCCTTGAATTCAGGGTTCAAGAACCAGGTAGAAGAAGGGGAGCTACTGAAGACTTTAAGTAGGGCTTTGATGTGAACCTATTTGAGTTTGAGGAAATTCATTGACAGTAGTGTGGAGAATGGATTAGGAGAAGTATGGAAGGCAAGACAGTTCAGAAGGTATTTTGCTGGTCCAAGCAAGAAATCATAAGGGTCTGACCAACACTTTCTCATGGCAAAATTTTAGAAGCACTTAGACCTTTTGTGAGTTAGTGTACCAGGTGAAGTTTTTTAGCAAGCAGTCGCAATATTGTCTGAGTGCCTCTCTTTGAGTACCTCTCTCATTCCAACACTGTAGGGGAGATGATTGAGTTCAGTCTTATCCCATGAGACAGTGGGGATGTTTTAAGCCAAGCTGTGTGGAGAGGTGGGGTAATGTGCACATTTTCATTTTATAAAAATCACCCAGGCAAAACTGGAAGCAGGGAAACCAGTGAGAGACTTGCAATAATCCCAGTGAAGATAATTAAAGCCTTAACTGAGTTAGTAATTATAGCAAAAAAGAGGAGAGGATGAGTGAGAGAGAGGTTAAGGGTTTAGAATCCACTGGGATTGGTGGTGTGGTATGGGGGGTGAAGTCTGAGAGGGATGTTGGGTATCTCTAGATTTCTGGATTGGCTGATGTTGGTACCTTGTTCATTGGGGTGGAAGGCGGCGGAGGAAGAGCTCACTTGGCTGGGTGTTCTGAAGTTCAGTTTGGGACTGTTGCATTTGAGGGTCTGTGGGACCCCCAGGTGGAGCTAGAGGTCTAGGAAGCAGTTATATAGAAGAGCCCTGTCTCACAAGAGAGCCCTAGGGTGAAGGTCTTCTGAGCACAGGTATCAGTGGAAGAAAGCGGAATGGATGAGACTGGCAGGAAGAGAGTGAGGAGAAAGAACCTGTGATTAACAGTTGGTTTTAGAAGAAAGGAGGTGAATTCTCACCTACCTGCCATTTAAAACACTTCTTTGTCAGATGGGGCATGTAAAATGAGCATTCCATTCAAACAGCAAATGTGCCTGTTTTGTTCATTCTTATTGCAATATTTTTTTAAAAAATTAAATCTGGAACCAAAACGTACCAAAACTAAAAGTTTTTTTTTTTTTTTAAAACTTAATTACTCTCATTACCGAACTTCACTCAATCTCTTCTATCATAATCCCTGCAAAAATTTTGATAAGTCACAATAAAGGACAGAGACTATGGACCTAACAGAAGCAGAAGGTATTAAGAATAGGTGGCAAGAATATACAGGAGAACTATATAAAAAAGATCTTCATGACCCAGGTAACCATGATGGTGTGATCACTCACCTAGAGTCAGACATCTTGGAGTACAAAGTCAAGTGGGCCTTAGGAAGCATCACTATGAACCAAGCTAGTGGAGGTGATAGAATTCCAGCTGAGATATTTCAAATCCTAAAAGAGGATGCTGTTAAAGTGCTGCACTCAATACATCAGCAAATTTGGAAAACTCAGCAGTGGCCATAGGACTGGAAAGGGTCAGTTTTCATTCCAATCCCAAAGAAAGTCAGTGACAAAGAATGTTCAAACTACCACACAATTGTGCTCATCTCACACGCTAATAAAGTAATGCTCAAAATTATCCAAACTAGGCTTCAACAGTATGTGAACCAAGAACTTCCAGATGTTCAAGCTGGATTTAGAAAAGGCAGAGGAACCAGAGATCAAATTGCCAACATCTGTTGGATCATAGAAAAAGAAAGAGAGTTCCAGAAAAACATCTACTTCTGCTTCATTGACTATGCTAAAGCCTTTGATTGTGTGGATCACAACAAACTGCAAAATTCTCCAAGAGATGGGAATACCAGACCACCTCTTCTGCCTCCTGAGAAATCTCTATGCAGATCAAGAAGCACCAGTTGAACTGGATTTGGAACAACATACTGGTTCCAAATCGGGAAAGGAGTACTTCAAGGCTGTATATTGTCATCCTGCTTATTTAACTTATATGCAGACTACATCATGCAAAATGCCAGACTGGATGAAGCACAAGATGGAATTAAGATTGCCAGGAGAAATATTAATAACCTCGGATATACAAATGATACCACCCTTATGGCAGAAAGTGAAGAGGAACTAAAGTGACTCTTGATGAAAGTGAAAGAGGAGAGTTATGTGTGCCCGTGGCTGATTCATGTCGATGTATGGCAAAAACCATTACAATATTGTACAGTAGTTAGCCTCCAATTAAAATAAATTAATTTTTTTTTAAAAAGCTGGCTTAAAACTCAACATTCAAAAACTAAGATAATGGCATCCGGTCCCATCACTTCATGGCAACTAAATGAGGAAACAGTGGAGATAGTGACAGACTTTCTTTTCTTGGGCTCCAAAATCACTGACGGACAAGGAAGCCTGGTGTGCTACAGTCCATGGGGTCACAAAGAGTCGGACATGACAGCGACTGAACTGAACTGAATTGATGTCATAAGACATTCAGTGCTTTCTCTAGATGTCATTCATTCCTTTTTGCATTTATTTGTCCAGTTTTCCACTAAATGTTTATTGAGCATCTCTTACATGCCAATTGTTGTTCAGGCCCTGGAATTCCAGTTTTGTATAAGACACATGAGGACCCCTAGCGTCATGAAATTTACATGATGCTTAAGGGTGATATTTGGGAAACATGGAAATATTTATAAGGAAGAAAACTTTAGCATGTCCATGGAAACATTGCCATATACTTACATTAGCTCGTGAATCTAATTTAAAAGAAAATATTGGTAAAATTTTGACATGCATGCAAGTAGTAATGGATTTCCTGATGCCTTTGTTTTCCATTGTTAAATTTTCTGAAATCTGTTGATCTCTAGGATGCACACTCAGGTACTTTTTTTTTTTTTTAACGGCTTTTGAATAGACTACACCATCTCCTATCCTGTTAATTCTTTGCCTCTGAATCTGGATAGTGAAAGAACCAGGTACCACGACTGCTCAGACCTTCCTTCCATGAATGATGAGGAAGACTCCTGGGCCGTCTTTGGAATCTGTGGGTGTGAAATTACTCTTGATCCCCAGGAACACCATCCTCAGAGCACTGGGAGCCTGGGATGCAGAATTGACTTGGCTTGCTCGCCCAGGTGTATTTAAACAATCTCTTCTTTAGTAATATCTGCGAAAATGAAGTTCTTCAAGTCACAGAATTAGGTGATCGTACAGTGAAGCAGTTGGACCAGTCAAAACTGTACTTGATGAATGAATAATTCGAGAGCTTTTTTATGAAAGTGACAGGTTTTTAAATGGCCACCATATGGGGGCAGGCAGGTGGCTGGCAAAGGTTTCTGTCCTTCTTTTGCTAGACAGGCTGCCCTCCAGCGTGCTGTCAATGAAGGGCACTGATACAAAGTGATTCCTGAAGCCTCTTGCCAGGCAGGGTCTTGACAGAGGCTACTCCTGCCTAAGCAGGTGGCAGGTGTGGGACCGGGCTGAGCCCCGAGCTCGCCCGCAGTTATGCTGTCAGCCTCCTTCAGCTCTAATGCTTCATGACAACTGCCTACCTGGACTATGATAATGGCAGAAAGCCTCTGCAAAATTGATGGGGGAATTTCACACAGAAGAGTGGCTTCTCGTGTTATGTGAGGCAGAACGCTCTGGTTCCCTTTGCCAGTGGGAGACAGAAGGTTAGGGTCAAGACCTGGGAAATGGTGTAGATTTGAAAATCCAAATTTCCTGTTGCCTCAAACTCCTCCCTGGTTCTGCATGTCAGACATATTTATTTTCTCTCAAATGCATGAGCCTGGATTGTTTTTTTTTTTTTAAATGTTACCAAAAGACTATCTTTGAACTGGATTCCATATGACATTATGTAACATAGAAGGCTGACAGTGAATGTAATGAGTCAGTGCTTCCACTCCAGATCAAGTAGGATAAATACTACGTTGTTCTTGGTTGTCTGGATCAAGCTGAATGTTTTATGTGAATTATACAGCTGATTGAAGCTTGTTCAGCAGTTCATAGTTGATCATTTATACTGAACTGTTTAATATCCCTCCTCAGCACAGATCAAAACCACATTTTTATCCCAAACCTTTGTTTTCATTTGGGGCTTCCCTGATAGCTCAGCGATAAAGAATCTGCCAGCAATGCAGGTTTCTCTGGTGAGTCAGAAGTTAAAGAGTCTGCCTGCATGGCAGGAGACCTGGGTTCAATCCCTGGGTCTGAAAGATCCCCTGGATAAGGAAATGGCAACCCACTCCAGTATTCTTACCTGGAAAATCCTATTGAGGGAGGAACCTGGCATGCTACAGTCCATGGGGTTGCAAAGAGTCAGACACAACTGAGTGACTAACACACACAAAGAATCCGCCTGCAGTGCAGGAGATTCAGGAGACACAGGTTTGATGCCTGAGTCAGGAAGATCCCCTGGAAGAGGGCACGGCAACCCACTCAAGTATTCTTGCCTGGAGAATCCCATGGACAGAGAGGCCTGGCGGGCTACGGTCCAAAGGATCTCAAGGAGTTGGATGTAACTGAGCGACTGAGCACATAACTTGTCATTTAGCTTCCCTTGTAGCTCAGTTGGTAAAGAGTCTGCCTGCAGTGCAGGAGACCCAGGTTCGATCCCTGGGTTGGGAAGATCCCCTGGAGAAGGAAATGGCAACCCACTCTAGTATCCTTGCCTGGAAAATCTCATGGACAGAGGGGCCTGGAGGGCTGCAGTCCATGGGGTTGCAAAGAGTCGGGCACGACTGAGCGACTAACACTAACACACTTATCAAAATTATGAAGGCTGAATTAAATGGACTTAGTTGCTTTGTTTCCTGGTTTTTAGGAATAGTATTGATACAGTCACCCAAAGAGGCTATAAAGAGCTAAGCGGTAATCAGAGAAGTAAAGTATTAAACCCTACTTATTAGAAAATTAAATGAAATCCTGCATGTAACATGCTCATCAAGACACCTCAATAAACATTAGCCTTTATTCTTGTTGTTAGACAATGATTTAATCACCAGGACACTTGGTGTTTCTGTCAGTGTTCAAATTCTGAAGTTTTCCTCTCATCTTTGTGGCTGGAGAATCAGAAGCAGACAGCAGCGTGGTTCATTAGCGTGTACACTTCTGTCAGAATCTAATAGAGCAACTGCATGAATGTGTGTGAAAAAGCGAAAGCGTTAATCACTTAGCCGTGTCCACCTCTTTGCCACCCCATGGAGTGCAGCCCACCAGGCTCCTCTGTCCATGGAATTCTCCAGGCAAGAATACTGAAGTGGGTAGCTTCTTCTCCAAAGGATCTTCCCTACCCAGGGATCGAACCCAGGTCTCCTGCGTTGCAGGCAGATTCTTTACTGCCTGAGCCGCTGCTTGTAAATGTGCACCTGGACAATTCACCTGTGCTGTGTCTCCAGAGCATGCTGATCTCTACAACATGTGAAACTTGAGGCCATTTCTAATATTATCTAAGTAATAAATGTACTGGTATCCTACTGTAAAGCTGAAAATGGACTATAGCAAAAACATGCCTTGAGGAAAACAGTGTAAAATAGAAATTTCCACTTCTTTCCTCTCATTGGAAACTAGGCATTCCAGGACTGTCTGTGCCTTAGGTATGGTTGCTTCTCTCAGAGAATCATTTTTGAACAAGCAGTGGTGAACCCATTTGTCAAGGCAGATATTTTTAAAAGATAAAAAAATTAATGGATGTCCCAGATGGCAAACATTTCCTAGTGTTCACAGGTTTAAATATTAATCTTGGACTTATTATGTTTTATCTTATTTTACTTTAACAAACACTTTTACAGCATTTATTATATACCAGTGCTATTCTAAACACTTCAAATATCAACTTCACATGATTGTAAGAGGCGATTACTATTATTAGCCCCCTCTGACGGGTGATGAAACAGGCAGTGAGGATAAGTGACCTACCCTGAGTTTATGTTCTTCATCACCATGCTGCCATTCTCTTCAGTGTTTGGGGCAGCCATGCTATATTTCAAAGAGTACATCAAGCTTCAAGCTAATTTTTCCCATATGAACTTGGATATCTTTACAGGATATCTTACTAAACTTCAGAGAAACTTAATTTTGTGTTTTCTCTTAGAAATTGGAAATTGCCACTAATTGGTTGTTTTAACTTTGAGCATGTCAATTTTTTTGAGTGTCAAAACTTTTTCTATATAAAAGCCTTTGTCATAGCCCTTTTCTACCCTCCTCCCCTCAGATAATTTTAAAATAAAAAAATGGGAAATGGCAGCCTGAACACACACTCACAACTGCCAACTACCTCTGAGAACCCTGCAGGATATACTCAGGTTGAAAGAATTCAGGCTTCCAAGATCTGAAATCCTTAAGGTCAAGATCTGGGGGTCTCGAGGTTGCAGGTGCTGAGTGCTGATGTTTCCACTGCCATTGATGTTTGTGTGTGTGTGTGTGCATGCGCACGCATGTGTGTAGAGGGGGAGCCTTGCTGTTGGAGCCTGGAGAGGACAAAGCAGATCCTATAGAAGTTGGATGAGGCCTGAGCTCTCAGTGCAGAGGTCCTTAGCTGGCTGTTGGCATTTCATGATCAATCTCCAAGAGAAGAAACTTCTACTTTTTTGCTCAGTCAGTCAGCACTGCCCCAGACTCCAGAATCCTGAGCTGCTTGGTACTCATGTACCCACCCCATGATGTGAGCTGACAGGAGGAAGCAAAGGGAACTCAGTTACTTGAAGGAGAGAGATGGAGTAGCTGTGAATGAAGGAAGAGTTAAAGAAGAGCACTTGAATAATGAAATGAAGAAAGAAAAACAAAAGAATTTAGAATGCTCTAGCAATGCTTTTGAAAATGATGAGAAGAGTAAAACCATAATTTTCAAGTGAAAGCAATTAATTAGTGGAAGGGAAGAAGAGAATTCTTACCACTGAAAACAAAATAAGTGATCTGGAAGTTCAAATAGAGGAATGATTTTAAATACATAGCAAAAAAAAATGAAGTGAAAGAAATTAAAATCATGAGTGAAAGATGGCATAAGAGACAAGGAAGACAAATCCAGGATATATAATAAACCAATAATAAGCATTACTCAAAGAGAAAAAGGAAGAAGTAGAAATGAAGCAATACTGGTAGAATATGCATATATGCTTCCCTGGTGGCTCAGATGGTAAAGAATCCGCCTGTAATGTGGGAGACCTGGGTTTGATGCCAGGCTCAGGAAGATCCCCTGGAGGAGGGAATGGCTACCCACTCCAGTATCCTGGCCTGGGTCACAAAGAGTCAGACATGACTGAGCAACTTTCGCTTTGGTCTTCCCTGGTGGCTCAGATGGTAAAGAATCTACCTGCATGGCAGGAGACCTGGGTTTGGTCCCTGGGTTGGGAAGAACCCCTGGAGGAGGACACGGTAACTCACTCCAGTATTCTCGTCTGGAGAATCCCCATGGACAGAGGAGCCTGGTGGGCTACAGTCCATGGAGTTACAAGGAGTCAGACATGGCTGAGCGACTAAGCACACACGTATACGTATTACCTGCATGGGTGTATGTATATGAGTAAATCCATAAGCTGCAGGAACACGTGAATTTTCAGATTGCGAGAGTTCATCAAATTTCAAGATGGAATAAAATTTAAAAATGCTCTCCAGTGAGTATATAATTCTCCCCCACCTCCTCTACATTCTTATCTATTACAGATGGGTACACTGAAGGAGGAAGAGTTTTTTTTCTGCTTTGCAAAGAAAAAAAATCCAGTTAATTCCAGTGCAAAGTACTTTTTTACAAGGTGGGATTGCAATAATGAACAAGATAGATACAGCCAGTGGAGAAATTAGAGTCCAGTGGAGGCACACCATTTAGTATTAAAATGGTGTGTTATACACTATGATAGGAAAACCAGGGAGCTCACATAGGTGAGGACCATGGATCTCAGACTGGAGGGAGTGGATGAGTTAGCCAGGAGAGAAGAAAATGTTCCCAGAGAGGTAAGAGGACTCATTTTGGAAGACTTGGAAGCAATTTTGCTGGCAAAATTCAGGGAAAAAGAGTTAGGGGTAGGGAGGCAGAGAGAGATGAAGCAGAGAGTTTAAGGTAGGGCCAGATCAATTAGCAAGCTGTTTTGATGGTTGGGCACCATTCTGGATGTTTTCATCTTCATGATGATCCTATGGCACACACATCCCCATTTTTCAGATGAGGAACTTGAGGCAAGGAGAGGTTAACTAACTTGCCCAATGTCACCCAGATAGTTAAACGGTGGAGCCAGGCAGTCTGGCTCCAGAGCCCACACCCTACAAATATCGACAAAGGAAGGATTTTATTTTGCAGGATTGGTTGACCTTAGGGACCATATCTAGTGGTTTCAGACATAAGAGGATAGTCTTGGCTAAGCCACCCTCACGTAGCCCCATTGCAGTAGCTGACACACATGCCCGCTTGCTGCATCTGTGGACTTATCTGAGTGCTCTTAAACCGTGGGTAAATGATCCCCAGGCTGTCTTTAAGATAATTAGAAACAAATGGAAAATAGTTCGCCAGTATTATCAACAGTATATCAGCAAAACTTGTGTCTTAAAATGTGCATTCAATTTCTAATATTAAAAAATGTAGTTAAAGCCATATGTTGTATATTATCACGCATCTTTGTGAAATTAGTAGGGGACCCATTTGAATAACCATTTTGTTTAGATCAAACTTACTGGAGGTTTTTTTTTTGTCTTTCCTCTCTTTTCCCTTTGACCCTTCTGTAAATCCAACTATGAAAGAAAAACTGTGTGTGTGGTGTGTGTGTGTGTGTGTGTGAATGTGTGCACACATGTGAGTGCCTGCAATGGGGATGAATTGTCAAAAGCCAGCACCATAGGTTTGGAAGATCATTATTTGGAGAGATGGGTAGAAGGTGGGAAGGTAAGCCATTGTTCAAGAAGTACATAGGTTGTTGGAAGTGAATACATGGTGGTCCCCAAAAGGCTCTTTCTTTTTCTTTTTTTTTGGCCTAGAACTTCAGTGAGAGGTAGGGGGGCTGGTAGATGAGTGCTGGCCTGCTTTGTCTAATCTTTTAGTTATTCCCCTAAATGCCTAATGACCATATCATGTAGCTCTGGGAGAAAGCCTTTTAAAATCTCTGCCCCAACCAGTGCTTGGGAAACTTTAATCATTGTTGTCTCGCTAATTTCCCCATTTAAGGTCATCATACATAAGTAAACACAGGATTGTCTGGATTTCCTGAAATGAGCAATCCCATGAAAGATATGCCTTCAATATTCCCCTCTATTTCTAGAGAATGAGAATCATGAAAGGAATTATACTGGTGTATTTGGGAATACAAAATGTTAAACAACCACTTTGTACCAACCAGTGAGCCATTTCCATCTATGCTGTGCAGATGTGAAGTCACGATAGGTCCTAATCAATGCTGGCGGAAAATCCATCAGTGTCATCACCTGGAATGTTCGATGGCAAGGGTTCTATGGATTCCTACAAATGAGAAAAAAAATCACATTGTGTAACAAATTAGTTGGTTTTCCAGGGAGACATAAGCAAAGGGGTAAATGGCTTAAAAGAATAAAAGTGTATTTCTGATCCCTGAAACTGAAAGGGCCTTGTAAAACACAGAGTTTAGCCAAGGTAAGAAAAACAAAAATCAAGAATAAACATGAAATCAGTTGATTTAGTCTGCCTTAAGTAAAATTGAACAACAACAAAATCTCTTGATTGTAGCAGCTGAATCAGCAAATAGAAGAAAAAATCTTCCAAAGAATCAACCCTATATTTACAACCCACTTGAGGTTTTTCACTCTGACAGACTAGTCACTAAGTATAGACGGTCCTCCCACTGTTGGTTTGTACAACTTTAAATTTGTCTCTTTCTTTGGTCTGGGCCCCAGGATATATTCTAAGTTCAGACTGTGTCACTTTGTGCTTTTGAATTGATGCTTCGTCTATAACAAAGAGGCTAAGATTTTCCATGAAAAGTTTTCCCATGCAAAAATCTTGGGGACAACTCACCTCAACGCCTAATAACAGGGAAAAAACAAGGAAGGCCACTGGGATTCAGTGTCATTCGCTTTGGTAAATATGTATAGAGTATCTACTTTGGGCAAGATGACTGGTTAAATGTACCAAGATCAGCAAAACTTAGTCCTCATTTTTAGGGCTGTGTATTTTCTAGTGAGAAGGTAAGATAGGTGAAGATTCCAGTTTGAGACAGCCAGGATTAGAAAAGAAATGGTTAAAAAGATAAAGAAAAGTGTTGTCTGTGTTCAAAGAATGGAACAAAAGCACTTCCAGATGTGGGAATTGGGGAAATGGCACTTTCCTTAGACTCTGGGGAATGGAGAAGACTTTGAAAGGCTGGAGGTAGATAGTTTCAGAGGGAGGAAACTGTGGGAAGACACATGTGGAGAAGTCAGCTACTGGTGGGACCTGAGAGAGGAACAGCTGAGGAATGGCAGGCTGGAGTCACTGGTTCAGAGTCTTGACTGTCAAGCAGAGGCAGGTTTAGTAGCCATTTGAGAGCTAAGCTGTGGAGAAAGCAGTGCTAGAAAAGTTATCCATCTTGGTTCAGAGAAGACAGCTATGTCAGTGAAGCAATGTTAACAGCCAGAATGTAATTTTAAAAGATTGCCAAACTTTGCTCTACTCACAAAAGGAAATTAAACAGATCAGAGTCACAATCCCAGCCGCTTTTCTCCTACCTTGGTTTTCTTCTCTTCAATTTCCTCATATTCAAGCTTTCAGCACCTCCTATCACTTCTTCTCAGCCCGCACACCCAGCTGATGCGGGTTTTGTCTCTCTCATCCTCTCTAGGCCTAGCTCTTTCCAGGAAGGCTGTTGTAATCTTCCCTCTTCTGGCCCCTCTGTTCTGTCCGTCTTTGTGTACTGGGGACTAGAAACTTAATCTGAAGGTGGTTCTCAAGTCCAAAGGGCACGGATGAGAACTGAAAAATGACAATGGAGAGGAAGGCATAGATGGAGAGAACTTTGGTGGCAGAGTGAACAATAGAATTCAGCAGCAGATAACTGGAAAGGAAGAGGAGTCAAAGGCAGCATCGGGATTTAAAGTGAATGGTGAGTGGTGGGCAGGTGGACAGAGAACTCTGGGAGAGGCAGTTTTGAGGCAAGACGATGATTTCAGTCTCAGGAGTTGACCTACAAAGTCTGGCATCAGTTAGAATTTTCAAGAGAGACAACATTTCTCTAAGTGAAATGCTCAGATCAGTGTTTAACAGACAGGCTTTCACAAAGAGATGGGCCATTCAGATTGGCCAAGATTTTAACAGGTGGTATGATGAGTAAAGATATTGTGAGATGACAGTTTATGACATTTTGTCTTTATCCTACAGGCAATGAGAATTCACAGAATGTATGTGAGCTAAGGAATGACCTTTTTTTTTTTTTTCAAAGATGAGATTGAAAAAAGACATGTTGGAAGGAGGGACAAGCATTGGAGAGAAATACAAGACTTTTGCTGTAATAAAAGGGTGAGGGATTAGGAAACTTAGGCTGGTAACAGTGGGAATGGAAAGGAAGAAACAAAAATGAGAGATGTTTTAAAGGAGGGAATGTGTCATTGAAGGCTGTGGTTTAGGGCTCAGGAAGATCTGGTCCCAGTCTCTGCCCTGACACTTCATCACTATGTGACCTTGGGCAAATACAGTCATTTGATATCTCTCTGAGCCTCAATTTCCTGACCTGTAAAATGAATATGAATAGCATGCCATCTCATCGCACTGTTATAAATATTAAAAATAAAAAACCACAAGAAGTTCTTAGTATAATGTCATGAAACTAGTTAAGAATGCTTTTTAGTACTAAATGGACAAAAACATATCTTCACCACAGAATGATTGTGAAGAGTGAATCAACAGGACCAGGTCCTAATTAAATATGAATAAAAGGAAAGGAGTCATTGATGTTATGTTTTGAACTTGGGTTACTGGAAGTGAGACTAGAGAAACAGAAGTTGGGAGCAGGGAGCTGAGAATGACAGTGAGGCTAGCTTTCCCACGTTGAATGGAGGAGGTGGCCCTGCCTCTGGAACTAAGAAGTCAGTTCTACCCCCAAGCCTGTCCTGTGGGCCCTTGGTGGCAGTGACCACTAACCTCTGAACAGCCTTTGAGGTCACTCTTCTCTTTCTTGAACACTAAGACATGTTTGCAGCCAAATCACTATTAGTTCATTTCTTGCTTGTAGAATCCCAGAAATTTGATAGCCTTCCTTCCTTTCATCCTGGTTCTGTCCCTGTCAGTCCAGATTGGAGGTGTTTCTACTGAGATGGTTGCCTGGATCCACAAGGCACATACTTCATCTCTTCCGTAAGTGGTTGTCTAACCATGAAATTAAAAGACGCTTACTCCTTGGAAGAAAAGTTATGATCAACCTAGACAGCATATTAAAAAACAGAGACATTACTTTGTCAACAAAGGTCCGTCTAGTCAAGGCTATGGTTTTTCCAGTAGTCATGTATGAATGTGAGAGTTGGACTATAAAGAAAGCTGAGCACAGAATTGATGCTTTTGAACTGTGGTGTTGGAGAAGACTCTTGAGAGTCCCTTGGACTTCGAGATCCAACCAGTCCATCCTAAAGGAAATCAGTCCTGAATATTCATTAGAAGGACTGGTGCTGAAGTTGAAACTCCAATACTTTGGCCACCTGATGTGATGAGCTGACTCATTGGAAAAGACCCTGATGCTGGGAAAGATTGAAGGTGGGAGGAGAAGGAGATGACAGAGGATGAGATGGTTGGATGGCATCACTGACTCAATGGACATGAGTTTGAGTAAACTCTGTGAGTTGGTGATGGACAGGGAGGCCTGGCGTGCTCAGTCCATGGGGTTGCAAAGAGTCGGACACAACTCAGCGACTGAACTGAAGTGAATTGTCTAGCCACACCCTTGACATTTCTCCAGAGTGCCCTTCTGGTTTTTTCATTTTTGTTTTTTTTCAACATGGATGGAAGGCTATTTTCCCAATCAAGTTGTGGTTTCATCTCCCTTTTCAATTTATCTTTCTCCTCTTGAGTTTTACTAGAAGCAGCAAGGAGAAACCAATCTGAGCCTTCAGCACTTTGCTTAGCAATCTCTTCAACTAATTATCCAGGTTCATTGCTTATAAGCTCTTCTTTCTGTTGCACAGAATACAATTCAGTCAAGTCTTCTACCACTTTATAACAAGATCCTTCCACAAACATGTTCCTCATTTCCTCCTGTGAAAAAGTGAAAGTGTTAGCTGCTCAATTGTGTCCAACTTTTGTGTTGTTGACCCCATGGACTGTAGCCCACCAGGCTCCTCTGTCCATGGAATTCTCAAGGCAAAAATACTGGAGTGGGTAGCCATTCCCTTCTCCAGGGGATATTCCTGACCCAGTGATCAAACTCAGGTCTTCCACATTGTGGGCAGATTCTTCACCATCTGACCCACAAGGAAAGCCCCTGAAACTTCACCAAAGCACTTTTAACATTCACATTTCTAACAACATTCTCTTCAAGACATTTTACGTTCTTCCTATCGTGTGCCTCAGAACTCTTCCCCCTATTCCAAAGCATGTATACATTTTATTTGTTATAGTAGTATTCTACTTCCTCAAAGCAAAATCTACATTGATTTATTAGAGCTCTGATAACAAAGTGCCACAGACTGAGTGGTTTGAACAATAGAAATTTATTGTCTTATGCTTCTGAAGTTTAGAAATCTGAAGTCGAGGTGTTGGCAGTATTGATTCTTTCAGGGCTGTGAGGGAAAGAGCTCTTTAAAGCCTCTATCCTTAGCCAATAGATAATCGTGTCTCTCTGTGTCTCTTCATATGGCATCCTTTCTATGTGATACTTCTTTCTGTCCAATTTCCCCTTTTTATAAGTCATACTGGATTGGGATCCATCCTAAGGACCTCATTTAAACTTAATCACCTCTGTAAAAACCCTATCTCCAAATGAGGATACATGCTGAGGTACTGGGCTTGAGACAGGGTTGAGGCTCTATCCTTTTCTTTCTTTCTTTTTTTTTTCTTTTAGGGACACAACTCATAAAACTTGAATTACAAGGGTTGAATCAAGAAGGTTTTACAGTCAAATTTTTCACATGTGGATTTTCTAAATCAGTCTTGTGCTTTCAGAGGATTGCAGCTTTTGACATTTCTCATCTATTTTGATGAGCACCTTCAAATCCAGGAGAAAACAGAGATAACTTTTTGCCTTTTGCTGAATGATAGTAGCTTAATGGCAGTAGGGGTAGGGTGGGGTAGGGAGAGCAATGAAATGGTAAAATTGATTCATTTTCCAGCTTTGCCATATATGGGTCTCTTGGCTCCCAAGAAAATGAGCTTCCTTTGATGAACTGCTTTTCCATTTTAGTCTTTTCTCTGCCAAAGTACAAACTCCTTCCGCATAAAGCTCTTATTAAGGATGTATAGAATTTATACCTCTTAATAGAATTTAATCATAAGACTGGCTAGTAATCTGCTTCAGATTCTTTCATGTGCAAAAATTATTTTTTATGGCTATTTGAGAGTTTACATTGGAGACAACCTTACAGAACTGCCAAATAGGCTCTTGACAGTAGAACTCTAAAATCATACTACAACTCAATGCAGAATGATTTTAAAGAAGGATCCAATCTATAGAAAAATCCTGAAATTCCAGTGTTATTTGCACTCTGGGAATTACGTTAGAAATATTAACTTAGAAAGCATTTCCCCCCTCACAACATTATATTATACCCTATGGACTCAAAATTCTCAGGGCTTCTATATACTAACTTGTTTGCTTCTCCTTTATTTTTGACCCTCCTTCTTGCCTCCTTTCATTTTGTTTTTCGCTGGGATATACTTCCTGTTCTATGCGAAAATGAGGCACTTGACCAGAAATATTCAAATCTATGCGCATGCACACGGAAAAGAGCCTGCTTATTATCTATGAGATCTGGATCAGATGCTTCCCGATTGTCTGCAACATTTTGTCAGACTCTCCGTGAGTCCTGTCATCTGGCATAGATTCTCTCCCTCGCGGAAGGCCTTCCCAAGCCCGTGTCTGCTTTGTCAGTTCCTCTCTTCTGACTGACAGAGCCAACTTACTCTGCGTTGATCGTCACCCCCTTCGCCATGCCAAGGAAGCAGATGGAATGAAAGAAATAGGAATCAATAAGATTAAAAAAGTTTAATTTCTTTGGTCTTCCCACAGTATGCCACCTTCAATTCCAAAGCTGGAGTTTTCAGAGAAATGAATATAGCTCCTTTGAAGAAAAGTAGAGGCTTAGAAGCCTCCTGATTGCTTCTGAGTTTGCTTTGCCACAGCCTGTTTCCTTCTTTTTCTTTTCTTTATAATTACAACGTTTATTCTGAGTATAATTTTCTCTCACATTCACTTTTGTTTTGATTATATGTTAGTTATTAAAAATGAGAACTATGAAGAAGCCCCATTTCAATGTGTGACTATATAGGCTTTGGTTGTAAAATATAATAGGAAGAATACAGACTTTCGAGCCAAACAGTCTACGGTTCAAGTCGTGGCTCCATTATTCACAGGCTCTTATTTGTTGGTAATTTGTTGAACCTCTATGCCTCAGTTTTCTCATCTTTAGGAGTATCAATCTTGCTGTGTTTGATGGTGGGATTTGAGGGGAAGTGCATGGAATGTCTTTTTTTTTTTAAGACTTTATTTTTATTTATTTTTGACTGTGCTGGGTCTTCACTGATAGATGCAGACTTTCTCTGATGGCAGCAAGCAGAGGCTACTCTCTAGTTGCGGAGCACAAGCTCTGGAGCATGTGTGATTCTGGAGTTGAGGTGCATGGGCTCAGTAGTTGCGGTTCATGGGCACAGGCTTGGTTATTATGGCACATGGGCAGCATGTAGAGTCTTCCCAGACCAGGGATTGAACCTGTGTCCCCTACATTGCCAGGTGGATTCCTAACCACAGGACCACCTGGGAAATCTCTCATGGAATGTCTTTAACAGAGCCTCACACTCTGTTAGCACCCAATGAGAGTAGCCATTACTCTTTACTCATGTACTGCTAAAACACAGGGGCAGATATAGACAACAATGAATATTTAAAATATGGAAAGATTTTTAAAAAGTGGTCATGGGATTTGGTACTTTTTCAATTGAAACAGATGATATACTTTTTTGGTAAGTATAATACATATATGAAGTTGGATTATATATCAACCAAAAGATTGATAATAAAGTTTTAGGCACACGCCAAAAGATCTTGTAACTTTTAATGGCCTATGAGATTTTGTGCTTTGCATATTGTTGGTTAACATGTTATTCAAATTATGACCGTATATAAGCCTGATGCTTCTGGTGGGATGTAAGCAAAAAAGTATTGAACCACATAGAAAATGCCAGTCATTTGATACCATAGTCATAAACACCCTTTAGAAGCAGATTACAACTAATTTCGTTTGAATATTTGGTTCACTAATATTAGCTAAAATGGTGGAGAAGATAGGGTAAGCTTCTGTCAAAGGTGAGTGTAGTTAGACCCTAGTTAAAGTGGTAGGAACAATTTTAATCAGTAACATACTATCACAACAGGAAAGAGGGTCCAGTGTGAACTGAACTCCACTTGTATGGAGGTGACTGGGTGTTTTAAAGAGAGAATGAGGGAGTAGTGATGGGGGTGAGTGGGAGCTCTAAAGCATTGCAAAAGTGAAAAATTACAAAGAGTTGATCAGTGTAAATGCTGACTGGCCCAGCTATATGTTAGTTGGCAAATTTGGTGGCTCATTGGTAAAAGATCTGCCTGGCAACGCAGGAGACATTGGTTCTATCTCTGGGTTGGGAAGATGTCCTGGAGAAGGAAATGGCAACTCACCCCAGTATTCTTGCCTGGAGAATTCCATGAACAGAGGAGTCTGGCAGGCTACAGTCCATGGGGTTGCAAAAGATTTGGACACCACTGAGTGACTAAACAACAGATTGAAGTTAGGATTCAGTCCTTCTGCAGTGGCTGAGATACACAGGACACAGGCCTTGGCCTTCCTGAAGGTTACATTTTAAAGGAAAGTCTTTCAGGTCCTTGAGAAACACACTCCTGGATTATACGAGAAATATATACATTTCAAAGAGATAGAGAATGTATTAACAATTGTAAGACCCTTTTCAGTAAGTGTTCTAAGGATACCTAGTTAGGGGCCTACTATCAGGTGCTGGCTAGAACAAAACTGTCAATTCTATTGGCAGCCTTGAGCTTTCGTAGGCAGGTAATTTAAGGGCTTTGGGATCATTCTAGGGATGCAGCCCTGAACCATTAGAAACTATTTTAGTGTTTAAGTAATTTAATGTTAGCAGAGGGGGATAGATAAAATCATTTGTGTTGAGAATCTTCATTTCTCAGTATTAAGGCCTAGTCAGGAAGAGAGCTCAGAGGAGCCTGACTAGAGTCTGATCAAACATAGAAACTTTGTCATTTCTAGTCAAGCAAAAATACTGATAAACAAAAGTAGATGTTAATAAAATACAATCATTTATGCACCCACTGAATAATTTTGACCACTAGTTATGTACCAGGCTCTGTGCTAGACTCACACAGGCATGGAGACTTGCCCTCATAGTAGTGATAGAGTATGACTGGTAGGCTATAGGGGAAGACAGACCAAAAAAAAAAAAAAGACAAAATAAGAATCTCATCATAAATTAATTATAAATATAACTTACTTTTTACATTTATAACATTTTTAACAAATGGGCCAAAGAAAACCACAACCTATATATATTTTTTCTTTTTTTTTGCTTCTTGTCTTGGCAGAAATTTTAAAAACTGATAAGACTGAGGAAACTATAAGGCTAAATAGTCTCATATCCTACTGAGGAAAGCATGCATTGGTACTTTATTTCTTGGCAACTATTTCAGAAATATATGGCAGAGAGATGTAAACATATTCATACCTTGTAGTCTCCCATTTCCATTTTTGGAAATTACTCCTGAAGAAATAATCAGAGATAGGTATAATTATATATATAATATATGTTTGCTGCTGCTGCTGCTGCTAAGTCGCTTCAGTCGTATCCGACTCTGTGCAACCCCACAGACGGCAGCCCACCAGGTTCCCCGTCCCTGGGATTATCCAGGCAAGAACACTGGAGTGGGTTGAGCATAAAAGTGAAAAGTGAAAGTGAAGTCGCTCAGTCGTGTCCAACTCTTAGTGGCCCCATGGACTGTAGCCCACCAGGCTCCTCTGTCCATGGGATTTCCTAGGCAAGAGTACTGGAGTGGTGTGCCATTGCCTTCTCTGAGTATATGTTTATCCCAGGATTATTTAAATAGCAAATAATTAGGAACAGTCTAAACACTCATTATGATGGACTATTAAATAATCAGAGTATATATTATATGTTTTATAATAGGTATATTTTATATTATTCAATATACCTGAAAAGAAATTTATCAACATTTTATTGTCAGTTTGTGTGTGTGATAGTAAAGTGCTCTTTATTATCTTATTTAAATTTTTCCATATTATTTTTTTACAGGAAGCATGTCTTTTTTATCAATAGAGGTAATTATTATGAAATTTTGTAAAACTTCTTCAAACATTGTTGTTTAAATGAAACTCACTGTCTTCCCAAAGTGCTTTTTAAATTGTAATTGTATAGTGTGATAAAAGTGGAAGGGGTTCCCATTATTGCTACTGGAATTGTCAGTTATGTGTTTGGTGGACTGTGTGTCAAGTCATAAAAATTTAGGGTTACGCTTGACTTGCATTCAAGTTTTGTCCTGGTGTGTACATATTTTTGAAGGAAGGGTGTAATTCTATTATCATTAACCTACTTGTATCCTTCAGAAATACAACATTATATGTCATTCAAGATGGAAACAGACTACATGTGGTAAAGAATGAATTAGATGTGCTTCAAGTGCATCTGAGGGAATGCAAACAGCCAGAAGGTCAGCCTCTGATAAACTGTCAGGATTTTCTTTCCTTCTTCCTCCCTCCTTCCCCTTCCTTCCTTCTTTTCTTTGAAGTTCTTGCTCTAGTTGGATACTCCAACTAGAAGTTTTTAAGGATGCTTAAGAGGTGTATCTGAATATTACCTGCCCTTTGTGATGTTCTTAGAATCACAAATTCTTCCTGCTGAGATAACTAATTAAAGGAAACTATGCTCTGTGTAGATAAATGGGGTCACTTGTCTCAATCCCTTGTAAAAGTGCTGTCTTAAAGTTTCCTTTTCTCTCAAGAGCCTCCCTGTCTCGCTCCAGCATTCTGTTCTTTGAGTCTTCATTCTTTTGATGCCCTTTGGTCTTCATGTTGCATCTTGAGCTATACTATGAATAGCTATTTCTCTGAACCTTTTCCTTAGCTGCTGATGGCTCAGCTGTGCATAATTTAGGGTTGTGCAGGATATTAGAAGGTGGATAGCATCTTTAGAATGGTTCAGGGACCTTGTCACAAGTAACAATAAGCATGTAAGGAGGGAGTCTGGAGTTGGGTTCCACAGGAATCTTCACTGGGTGGCAGGTGTTAAGAGGCCTGTAGAGGTAGATGAGGACTTTTATTATTATCTTACAAGGCTTTATGTTGGGTGGTTGAGCTTCCATAGAAATGCTCACAATGCTCTTATTGCTTGAATCAAGGTTAAATAGACAAATGCATAGTAATGTCCCTGGCCCCTTAGTTAAAGCTCTCTTAGGTCTTTTCTAACAACCTGACACATAGAACAATATGATTTTCCTGGATTTATAATGGTCAGTGGCTATTGAATTCATGAAAGAATTTTGACTGGGATATTGTCTGCTAAATATTTACAATATATGCTGAAAGAAGGATTTATGTATTCTGATCTTCAAATATACATACATATATACATACACAGATATGCATACATATGGTTAAAATGAAAACAATGGAGTCTCTATACCGAACAACAGAAAAGCACCAACTAAAAACCCAAAGATCTGACTTGTATACAAAGCAAGAAGAAAAGGTTTTAAAAAATTGTCAAACTTTGCAAGATATGGATACTAATTTGTCAACATAGAATAAAAAAGAAGGATGTCAAACTGATACTTATAATGTGGTCAAATTGAAGATTTTTAAATTAAAAGACAAAACAATTTAAAGAGGAAGTTAAAATAATTAATGGGCCTCATTGAGTTTGTGATACTAGAAGCAAACAGGACAAATATAAATCTATTAAACATAAATTTGCTTGCCACACCTGTATACTAGGCACCATGTGAGGTATATGGGGAA
Organism: Oryx dammah; assembly: GCF_014754425.2. Taxonomy (NCBI): domain Eukaryota; kingdom Metazoa; phylum Chordata; class Mammalia; order Artiodactyla; family Bovidae; genus Oryx; species Oryx dammah. The sequence goes on from NW_024070211.1 coordinate 48,008,980, forward strand.
TGCAAGGTTGAATTACGCACATAGCCTGTCTTAAAGAGGAACAGAAGGAAGACCATGTGAAGACCCGAGGAGAAGATAACCAGCCATAAGCTGTTGAACCTTCAAACCTTCTGGACAGTTGGGTAGGATCACTGAGGTCATTTTATTCACCTGACATTACACTATATGTGACTGCCATGTCAAGACGGGATTTTGCTGTAGATGTTGAATCAAAGAATGCATTAACGAATCAAAGATGCAGAGTATCAACATATTTGAAATAAACCGTATTCTCTAGGTGAGATGTGGTCACAAGAGAGAACAGAATGCTTAGGAGTTCTCTGGCAGACACCTTAAAGAAGAAAAAATGAATAAAAAAATCTAAATAAAATGAGCAGAAGATGGAAAAGAATAACAAGAGTAAGAAAATTAGACTAGAGACGGGAAAGGGGATTTTAATTTATGAGTACTACCTCAAATAGCACTGGGTTTTGTGGTTTGATTATTCCAAGACTAAAAAAGTTGTAGTTTCAATAAGGTTTCCTGTTTTCTAGATTTCTCAGATATTTCAAAATATCCCACTATAAGTAACCACAGCACATTAACCAGAGAATGCATTGTTCCACAGTTGTTGCAGTATTTGGCTTTTAATCACCTTTAAGTGTAGAGGACATTTAAAATTAAATAATCCATGAAGTCATCTAGAAAATAAGAAAACATGTGATTACCATGCATTTATTAGTGAGCCACAGATTCCTTGCTGTTTTAAGCCAGTATGACTACATGAAAAGAAGCTTTTCGTAATAACTCAGCTGTAATAACATGCCTCATTTAGAATGTATTTGGAATATACTTCTCTTACTGCTGATTTAAAAAGAAAGACTATATCAGGAAATTATCTCTTCATTTGGGTTTATTAGGAAATTGTGTATCAATTATGTTCAGTTGCAATTAAATTCCTCCAATTCATTATGATATACCTTCTATGAGGTATCAAAGAGGCATAGTGTAAATGCATACTACAAGGATAGTTTGAGTCATATGGTGGAGGGTCTGTATCACAAGATTGGAAGAACCTTGAATTAATGATTCGTGCAGCTAGGAGACCTTGTGTTATAACGCATGGTATAATCTCTTGTCCTGCATTGTGTGTTAGGAATTGTTTGGAAAGAATTCTTCCATTTTGTAGCTTCCTTTATCTTGGCTCTGCACAGAGCATCTATACAGTATGATTTTTCACTTTGTTTATCTTGTGCAGCTGTTTGCTATAGAAACATAAGGAGGGGTTTTGAAAACAATTGATTTTTAAAAGAGATTGGGGGTTAGGAATGCTTTGGAGATGTTTGTTAGTCTTCCCATTTGAATTTAAAGCAGCTCTGAACAGCCAGTTCATTGTTAGGTGTTGTGATTATGAATGGGGCACCTCTGTGTGAAACTATCAAGTTCTTCTTACAAGACCTTCCAAGCAGAAAATAACCTTTCATTTCCTGGCCTTTACCTCCCAGAAGGAGGGGAGGAGGGTTGCAAATAAACCCAGCTTTATGCAAACCCAAGGATATAGGGTGTAATTGGTTCTTTGGATTGACCAGCTCTTACTACAGGCAGAGTGATCTCTTGGCCTAATCATCTAGAGTTCATCAGCAAATGGCTCTTTTATAAATTTAAATGATCCAATCATATCATTTAACTTTAATTCTTACTGTATTAAACACAGCATGAAATACTATAAACAAGTGATAACAGTATTGATAGGCTGATTAGAAATACCATTGTTTAATAGACACCCTCGTCTCAGTCTTTTTGTCTTCCCCCTGAGTATACCTGCATCATTTACTTCTACTGAAGGAATTCCTTGGAAGTACTTTCTCATGATGATCTTGTTTTTGAGTTTTGCTGCTTCTATTTGGTTGCAGTCTATATTCTAGCATCTATTAGTTTTCTGTGTTGAAACTGTAGGGAGAGCCTTGTATAAGTTCAGTAAATTCTAGATATTATTTGTAAATTTGATAGATTTAGATATAGTTACCAGATTTAATAAACATGACTAGAATGGTCCAATTTGTAGTCATTTAACCCACTCCAGTGTTCTTGCCTGGAGAATCCCAGGGACGGGGAGCCTGGTGTGCTGCCGTCTATGGGGTCGCACAGAGTCGGACACGACTGAAGTGACTTAGCAGCAGCAGCAGCAAAGAGATGCTAGTTTTTTTTTTTTTTTTTTTTACTATTTTTGTGAGGTATAACTTATGTACAATAAAATGTATAGGTACTAATTATAGAGTTTAAAGAGTTTGACAAATGTATATCCATAAAGCAACCAATCTATTATGACTTATAACCTTTCCATAATCCCAGTGAGTTCCTCCATCACCTTTTCCCATCACTCTATATATTCCTTTCGAGCCAGCCCATGCAATTATTCTGAATTCTATCACCAGATTTTTGCTTTACCTCTTTTAGAATTTTAGATAAATGGAATTGTACTTTGTGTTTGACTTTTTTTTCTTTACATGATTTTGAGATTCATCTACATTACTGTTAACTACAAACTGGCGCTTGCCATTGGTACTTGCTGTCTACCTCTACAAGGATTAAATCATGTGCTGCTGCAGCTGCTGATTTTCAAGACCCCTGAAGGGAGTTTAGAGTCGAGAGCAGAAATGAGGCACTCTGTGCTTGGGGAATAAAACAGGCAGAACAAGTCTTCAGATAGTTAGACATTTTCAGGAGTTGATTTTATGAGCCCAGTTCTTGTATCTCCTCCTATCTGTGCATGCTTAGTCACTTCCTTCCGACTTTTTGCAACCCCATGGACTGTAGCCCGCCAAGTTCCTCTGCCCGTGGGATTCTCCAGGCAAGAATACTGGAGTGGGTTACCATGCTCTCCTCCAGGGGGTCAGCTATCTGGACTAATTCAGCTATTTGGACTAGGTTTTAATAAGGTCCAAGTTGAGAGCAGAATGTGTGCATAGCCCACAGAGTCAGAGCCTATACTCCTGATGTGCTCAGCTCCATTTCAAAATCATGGCAAATGCGGGTTACAGAGTCCCCACCCTGCAGAGTGCTAGCACTTTAAGTTTGTTAGTTGCTCAGTCATGTCCAACTCTTTGTGACCCCATGGATTTGTAGCCCATCAGGCCCCTCTGTCCATGGGATTCTCCAGGCAAGAATACTGGAGTGGGTTGCCATGCCCTCCTCCATGGGATCTTCCTGATGCAGGCATTGAACCCATGTCTCCTCTATGTCTCCTGCAATGCAGGTGGATTCTTTACTCACTAAGCCACCTGGGAAGTCTCCTCATATCTAGAAAAGCAATAAAACTCTTCAGGATGATAACTCCTCCTCACGACTAGCAGAAACCTTCTGCAAAAACATATGTCCTTGATTGCATATATCCTCCCTTCACCAAAATCTAGTTTATACCCATCTTCCCCACAGTCTCTTTGGAGCAGTTTCTCAGAGCTATCTGAGCTGCTGTCTCCAGGGCTATAGTCCTCATTTTGCCCCAAATAAAACTTGTAAAGTTCATGTTGCGCAATATTTTTTGTCAACATACTGTGATTTGTTTCTTTTTATTGCCAAGTTATATTCCACAGCATGAATATATCAACTTGTTTAACCATTCACTTGCTGATAGACAGTTTGGATCAGGCCTATTGTAAATAGAGTTGCTGTGAACATTCTTCTACAATCTTTTGTAGAAATAAGTTTTCATTTCTTTTGGGTGAATACCTAGAAGTGATATTTCTGGCTTATAGAGTTGTATATATTTAACTTCACAAGTAGCTAGTAAAAAGTTGTGCAGAATGGCTGTACAATTTCACATTCTACCTGTAACATATGAGAGTATTGGGTATTCCATATCATCACCATCACTTGTTAGAGGAACTCTTTTTTCTTTTAGCCACTGTAGCATGTGGGTGGGTAGCTTTAATTTGCATTTTCCTGAATGAGTGCTTTGAGCACTTTTGATGCACTTTGGTCATTTTTATATTTTTTTTACATGAAATGTCTTTTTTTCTACTATTTTTATTGGTTATCCATCTTACCATTAAATTAGTTCTTTAAATATTCTGGATAGAGTCCTTCACAGATGTATATATTGTGAATCCTTTTATCCAGTTGGCCTCTTCATATTACTAGTGGTGTTTGCTTGATGAGCAGGTTTGAGTTCTGATGATATTTATCAGTTTTTACTTTTATGGTTTATAGTTTCTGAATCTCATGTAAAAATTTATATCTGCCTTATGTTTGTGAAGATATATTGCAATATATTTGGAGAAGTGTTGCATTTTTTCCTTTTATGTTGGATCAGTGATTTATCTCAAATTAATTTGTATGTATTAGTTTGAGGTAGGAATTAAGGTTCAATTTTTTTCCATCAGATATCCACTTGTTTCAGCATCATTTGTAGAGAAGATTTTCCTGTGTTTGCCCAATAGATTGCTTTGGTACATTTGTAAAAACAATACTACTTAAGGGTGAGCTGATTTCTGGACTTTTTCTGTTCCATTGTGTATTCTTACGTATTTGTCCCTTAGGCATATTTCCTTATGTATTCTTTTCCTGATGTCACACTTAACTTGATATTATAGCTTTATAGTAAGTATAAGTCCTCTAACTTTGTTCTATTTTTCAAGTGTTTTGGCTATTCTGGTCATTTTTATGTAAATTAAAAAAATCAGTTTGTCAGTTTCTATAAAAACAAGATTTTTCAAAGAATTAAGACTTTTTAGAGAAGTTTAAGGTTCACAACAAAATTGAGGGAAGCCACAGAGATTTCTCAGATAACTCCTGCCCCTGTATGTGCATAGACTTCCTCGTTATCAACATCCCCTATCAAAGTGATACAGCTATTACAAGTGATGAATCTACATTGACACATTATATTCACTCAAAATCCATAATTTACTTTAGAGTTCACTCTTGGTGTTATACATTCTGTGATTTGGACAGTTTATGATAGGTATCTGTCATTATGCCATCATACAGAGTATTTTCACTGCCCTAAATAACCTCTGTGTTCTATGTATTCATTTATTCCTCCTCTCCAGTCCCTGGCAACCATGATCTTTTACTGTCTCTTTGATTTTATCTTTTCCATAATGTCGTATATTTGGACTCATACAGTATGTAGTCTATTCAAACTGGCTTCTTTTACTTAGAAATATGCATTTAAGATTCTTTGTGTCTTTTCATGATCTGATAGCCCTTTTGCGTGTGTGTGTGTGTGTGCTGAAAAATATTCAGTTTTTCTGACTGTATCAGTTTATCCATTCAGCTACTGAAGGACATTTTGGTGGCCTCTAATGGCTGTTATAATGAATGCTGTTATCAACATCTGTGTGCACATTTTTGTGTAGATATAAGTTTTCAGGTCTTTAAATACTAAGGAGAACAATTGCTGAATTATATGGTAAGAGTATGTTTAGTTTTGTAAGTGCTGGTCAAACTGTCTTCCAAAGTAGTGGTGCCATTTTGCATTCCTGCCAGCAATGAACGAGAGTTCAATGTTCATTTTCTTTTCTACTTTGTTTCTCTCTGTGTGCTGTCTTCAAGTTCATCTATGTATTCTGTTCAATGGTTATTAACATCACTCAAGATTATTTTGTTTCAGATATTACATTTTTATTATAATTATTTTTTTACTTTCAAATCGCTCCTGAGACTCTCCATAGTTTCATTCATTATATAATACCCTGTGTATTCTTTAACATATCATAAGTTATTTAAACTTTGTTCATTATTGGTAAAATTTCTTTTGACTAACTTTTCCCTTGACTACAGGTCACATTATCTGGTGAAGTGATTCTTAGTTTGGATAGTCATGGTAATGGATTATTTAGATGTTGCATTCTGCTATCTTCTCTTAAGTTAAGGTGTTATATACAGTTAAATTAATTGGCAAGTAACCTTGGCGGCTTGGATTTTCTTTTTTAGAGTGGGTCTATTTTAAGCATTTTCTTAATCTTACAATTAATCTCTTAGTTTTAGGAAGTGACTTTTATTCTAAGACATGGTCCTTCTGGGGTTTCCATAGAAAGGCTGAGATGCTTATCAAGTCCCTCTCACATAGAAGCATGTGAAGCTAAACTTTGTCTCCCCTGTGCTGGGCAGCACCTGAAAATTCTGCTCACATCTTTCAATCTTCCAGATACTGTTTTCCTCTCAAATTCTTTGGAGTTTTAACTGTGCATGTACAGCTTAGGGGGCAGCCAAGATTTGAGGAAAATTTATAGGCAGATTTAAAAATTTCCCCTTTCTGTGCATTGCTTATTTATACAATTTCCTGCCTCCTTTACAGCTGCTCTTAAAGTACCATTCACCTTTTTTTGACTCCTTTATATTTAAAAACCTGAATGTCTCTGCTTTATTTCTAGACCTCATATAATATAGACTGAATAGTATTCCCTGATGATAAATCTAATATGTATGTATTTCCCTGCATTTTTTTCAAGGATCAAACTGTCTCCAATTTATACATTCTTTTGGCTACTCTCTATTATCTTCAAAAGGAATTTTTAAGCATGTACACCCGTGGTGGATTCATGTCAATGTATGGCAAAACCAATACAGAATTGTAAAGTAAAAAAAAAAAAACCATAAAAAAAAAAAAAAGAACTTATCTAGAGGTCATAAGTGTTAACTGTAAAGGGTTAGTCCTCTATAAGCTACCAAAACTGTAACTCCAAAGAAACATTTTGGAGTTCATGTATTTAGATTATCCTTGGAAATTAAACAAAATATTATATTTAAATTTATAATTATATCCATAAGCCCTTTATCATTATACCAAAACAGGACTTCCTCAGTTTAATCATGCATAGTTGGGTTTCTTCCTAAAGTTGTGATAAATATGTTCATCTCTGTTTTGTTTATGGCTGAGCTTACTATTTTTCTTTAAAACATGGTTGTCCCCTAATGTTTTTATTTCAGTAAATAGTATCCAGTTGTTTAGCCTGGAAACCAAGGACTTATCCTTGTATCCTGCTTTTTCTTCAGTCTTATCATCCAAGAAGCAGTAACAACAGTGACTTAGAGACAGGCTCTGCCTGGCTTTAAACTCTGCTCTTTCTCTTAGTTGTGTGATCTTATATTAAGTCTTTTAAAATGCTTAGGCTGGTTCCTGGCCCAAAGTAAGTGCTAAATAAATGTGTGATTTTATATCACCAATAAAAAATTAGTCAATCAATTGAAATCATTCATTATATGAAAGTGAAAGTCACTCAGTCATGTCCAGCTCTTTGCAATCCCATGGACTATACAGTCCATGGAGTTCTCCAGGCCAGAATACTGGAGTGGGTATCCTTTTCTCTTCTCCAGGGGATCTTCCCAACTCAGGGATCAAATCCAGGTCTCCTGCACTGTAGGTGGATTCTTTACCAGCTGAGCCACCAGGGAAGCCCTGGTGATGATATATATACATACACATGTGTGTGTGTGTGTGTATATATATATGATATTCATTATATATCATCATTAAAATCTTTCCATTTCTCTGCCATTTCCTAGTCTAAGCCCCTACTCCCACCTGAACTGTTGTAATAGCCACCTAATTGTTCTCTTGATTCTACTCCCCACCCCAATTTATTATCCATTCTATAGCCAGATGGAGATTTTCAGAACAAATTGACCATGTCACTGTGCTGAAATACCCTCCAGTGGTTTCCATTTGTTTTTGGCATAAAGTCTCATATAAATCCTTACAATGACTATGTGGCTTTTTGTTATATAACCTCTGCTTTTCTCTTAAGCAGACTCCAACCACACTGGCTTTTTTAGGAAAAAATGTTAATCCTAGAACTCAACTACCTCCCATTTACTTTGAGATACTTGTAGTCAGTACTCATCATCTCTTTCAAGTCTCAGATTCATTGTTACTTCTCCAGGATAAACTGTCTTTTTCAACCCTCCCTTCTAACATGGGTGCGTGTGCATGCTAAGTTGCTTCAGTCATGTCCAACTCTTCGAGACCCTATGGACTGTAGTTCATACACAAACTATCTTTTTCAACCCTCCCTTCTAACATATCCCGGCTCAGTTAATCTAAAAGCTGGTTTTTGAGATGTATAAAATTGACAAGGCAGACTATGAAAGAAAGAGAAAAAACCCAAATTACCAATACTAGAAATTAAAAACAGATTATCACTACAGACCTTGAAGTCATTAAAGGATAAAAAGAAATTTATAAGGAATATTGTGGCCATAAATTGGACAAATCAGATGCAACACACTCATTTCTTGACAGACACAAATTACCAAATCTCACTCGAAGGAATTGGTAACATGAATATTTATATATATATATTTAATGGAATTCATGTAAACCTTTTGACAAAGGACATTCCTGGCCCACATGGCTTCACTGGTGAATCTGCCAAACATTTAAAAGAAGTAATAGCACTCCTACACAAATCTTTCCACAAAATACGAGAGGTGGGAATACTTTCCAACTCATTCTCTGAGGCTTGCATAGTTTCTGACAGCAGACATTTTGCGATTTTTATTTTTATTCTTCTATATGTAATAGATCTTTTTTTTTTTTTTTCTGACTGCCTTCAAGATTGTCGCTGCATCCTTTTCTTTCCCAGCTGTTTGAATGTGATGCGTTCAGCTGTGTGGTGTTTGGGGGGCGCTGCTGGTGGTGTACACCATGTTTAGTGTTCTCTAAGCTTGGATCTGTGTTTTGATGTTTTTCATTATTTTTTGGAAAATTCTTGGTCACTATTAAAATATTTCTCTTATCCTATCCTTTCTTACTTACACTGTGATTCCAATTACATGTATATTAGACCTCTGAATAGTGTTCTGCAGGTCTTAGGTTCTTTGCTCTGTGTTTTCTTTCCTTTGCTTTAATGTTTCAAACTGGGTAATTTCTATTGACCCATCTTTAAGTGTGCTCATGTTTTCCTGGGCTCAGCAGTGTTGAGGGCTGATTGAAAGCATTCTTTATCTCTCACCATAATTTTTATTTGTAGCATTTCCATTTGCGTTTTTCCTTTTTTTAGTTTTCATCTCTCTGCTGAAATTCCCCATCTGTTCATGCATGTTGTCCACATTTTCTACTAGAGCCTTTAACATAATAATAGTTATTTAAAATTCCTTGTCTGATGGTTCCAACAAATGAGTCATATCTGAGTCTTGTTCTGTTGTTTCTTTGTCCCTTAACAGTGATTTTAAAAACCATCTTATAATTTTTAGTTGATTGAAATAAGACATTAGAGGTCAGAGAGTAGAGACCATGGTGAATAGTACTCATACCTGATAAATAGGCACGCATCCTCTTTTATTACGTCTTGATTTTGGAGTGGGGTGGTTGAGTCAGCCTGGTCAGGAAGGCTTGGCTCCTCCTTTTGCTGTGATCTCCTCATTGCATTATAGTCTTCAGTGTCCTTCAAGGTTATCTTGTAGGAGCTTAAGGGTTCTACACTGACTTCTGGCTTTTTCCCACCTTATCTAGTGGGTTTCTCTCTATGCTCTTGTCCCCTCCTCCAATGACAGACTGCTTTAACTTGATACTTGCTAGCCCTTTGTTGGGGGCTGAGGCAGAAGGTGATTTCCTATTGTCCTTTTTCTATCCCAGATTTAGGCAGGTCCCATGTCCTAGGGTCTCAGGTATGATACTGTCCAAGTGATTGCACCCCTCCATCATATGGTGTTCTCACTTTACCCTATACCTTTGGTGGGTCTTCTGGGGAGAGTTTCCTGCCCCTCTCCCAGTTGCAGGGAATTTCTACTACTCCTGAGCCAGGATGTGTTCTTCTTCCTTCTCTGGGGCTTGGGTTTTTTTTTTCCCCCCTATTTTCTTCTCTGAGCTGTAGTGGGCCTTTACCTGTGTCTTGGTGGTTCCAGGGATGTCTGCCTTTCCCCCAGGGTCTTAAACTTATATTTCATAAGAGAAGTAGGGAAAAAGGATGTGGATGGTACTTTTTGCCTTTATTGCAGTGAAGGCTACTCTTCTCTCTCAGGCATACACACAGGGAAGTTTTCTGGTCCAGGCTCCATTCATTCTCATTAGCACATAGTGATGTTTATGGAGAAGATTCTGTGACTTGGCACAAACTTCCCTTGTGCATGTGGCTCCCAGGAGTTCTGTACTTGTACTTTCATGTTAGTTTACGCTGGACCTTTAATAATTCACCATAAACTTTAAGCTGGAACCTTTTTATCTACTTCTATGGCATCCCACTTCCTCCCATGCTCAACTTCAGGTAACAGTGCTCTGCCTCAGAGGCATCTATCTTTCCTGAACTTTCAGTCTGGTTTGTCACCTTGAGACCATGGCTCTTTTATAGATTCAAGGAAAGTTACTGTTGTTTAGATAACACAATTTTTTCTTGTTGTTGAAATGAGAGTGACACTTCAGCATTCTATACCCTAAGTGGCAGCTAGAAACCTTCCTCATCAGTCTATTTTTTAGGTATTATGTAATGAAAAGAACATGTTTTTAGGTTCATAGAGCCTTCAAGTTTTTACATTTTCTCAAATTATTTCCATGTTCTCTTATTTCTTTTCATTCTTTTTCACATTTTTCCTCTACTCAATGTCTGTTTTGGCCTATGTTTTTAGTTCCTAGTCCTTTCATCTCTGTTATTTTCTTAATACCAATGGCTCTTTTCTTTGACTCAATTCCTTTGTCATTATTCTTTTCCAATTTTCTTCACATACTCTTCCTGTTATTTATTTTCTCTAAGTTTGTGGCTCTCATATAAAGAGAAAGACATTTATATTAGTGAATTAGTAGGAGAACTTGATAGGATTACTTTAGTAGATTCTTAGAGTACATGCCTATCTTTAAAAATATCTCTAATTATTGCTCTAGATTATTTCATGAACTTCAATGTTTCCATACACCACACATCTATTTTTAGCTCTGCCATGTTTCCTGAATTTGGGCCTATATTTCCAGAAGGCAGTTAGACCTCTCCACTTGGAATTTCAATTGACCTCAAGTCCAGTATGTCCAAAACAACATTGTTCATCATCATTTTCCTAAGTCCTTGCTTGTATCATCACACCAGTCACCACGTTAGGATTTTCATTGTTATTGTCATCTCTATACTCACACCCCTTATTATGTTTGTTCTATCTTTTAAGTTTTCCTGGAATCTGCTTACACCACCACTCCCTCAATTCCTAAGCTAAACATCATCTCTTATTAATAATTGTATCCCTGACACACTGCTGAGGCTGCCACATCAGAGAGGAGGTCACCAGAGTTCCTGCAGTACAGAATTATCTCCTGATCCTCAGTCTTTCCATCCTGCTTAAGCATTTTTCAGCCTCTGGTATTATTCTTTTTAAGAGGCACTTTTAACAGTTGAATAATATTACATGGAAATGATTTACCATGAGTTCAATTTTCTTTTGATTTTAATAAAAATAGATATTATCAAAAACCCCACTGTAATTGTGGCCCTTTGTGCCTTTGGGATTATGTTTAAGCATGAGTCCCTGTGACACTTAATTGTTGTTGTTCAGTCTCTCAGTCATGGTCAACTCTCTGTGACCGCATGGACTGCAGCATGTCTGGCTTCCCTGTCTTTCACCATCTCCTGGAGTTTGCTCAAACTCATGTCCATTGAATCGATGATGCCCTCCAACCATATCATCCTCTGTCGTGCCTTTCTCCTCCTGCCCTCAATCCTTCCCAGCATCAGGCTCTTTTCCAATGAGTTGGCTCTTCACATCAGGTTGCCAAAGTACTGGAGCTTCAGCTTCAGCATCAGTCCTTCCAATGACTGATTTCATTTAGGATTGACTGCTTTGAAACTTATCGATAAGTTAAAAAGTATTAAGACTTTTGAGGCAAATTGCCAAGTGCTTTACAAAGGGTTGTTGCAATTTAGCCATCAGCAATGACAGAGTCTACTAGATACTGCTCCATCATCAGAATTTTGGTATTATCATTAAAAGGAAACTTAAAGCAGCATTTCTTTTTTATTTATAATGAATTCTAAACTCATGTACAATATAGTCCCCATACTGCTGCTAGAGCTATTATTTAAAAGTAAAATCCATGTTTCATTGTGTTCAAAATCCTTTTCTCAAAGACTTCTCCTGCCTGCAATAGTAATCATGGCATTTAAAACCTTTTATTACCTGGGGCATCTATCCTCCCAATCTCAACTCACACTCTATAATCCTATTCAAAAACCTGAGGTGGCTTCAGTTGTATACAGACAAAAGAGCAAATTCTTTATCATGACATTAAATACCTTTCATCACACAACTGAGCATTGGTTTGTGTGCTCAACAAATGGTTGTGTTCAGCTGAACATTACCATGTTCTTGGTGTTAATACTGTTGATTAGTTGTTTGCTTTTTTAAGGCTATTTAGCCTTTTATGCGGGACTGTCTTTGCATTCCTTGAACACACAGTCTCCCTTCTTACCACAGTATCTCACCACATACTGTTCTCTGGGCCTACAATATTCCTTCCACTCCCCTCTCCCCACACCCTCCAACTATCCTTCCTTTCTGAATCCTCAGAAATTACCAGAGCTTTTTGCACTTAGTTGATGTTTCGTACATGTTTATTGAATGAATAAATAGATAATTCTCCAACCAAACTGGGGCAGTTTAAAAATTTTGTATTTAGTAGCAAAAAAGTCCTTCTTACTTGGGACCCCAATGCATAAATAAGAAAAAGCAGAGTGCCCTGCAGCTTGGAGGGAGAGTGCTGGCAGGGATGGGATGAGTACCCATAAATCTTAGAGCTCAGCATGCCTGCCGAGTCTTGAGTCTTTAGTCTAAATCCAAGGAGTCTCTTGGACCCTAAGGTACTTCAGAAGAATCAGCAAGCTTCATGAATGCAGCTGGAACACCTCTGCTCCATACAATTATTCTGAGAAAAAAGGGGTGTGTGTGTGTGATACATACCTGATGACCCAATAGTGAATTCAGAAAGCTTTCTCTGCATTAATCAAAGTGAAGGTAGTTACCATTTTCAGGCATATTTCTATCCTGGATTTTTAATCATAAAATGTTTATGTAAAAGTCAACAGAGAAGACCCTTTCCCTCTTGCCAACTCTTGTTTTATCTCTCCTTGGTCAGGAGCACTTAAGGAGCAAATTCATAAAATGATTATTGAGGGTAATTTCCTATTCTGCATTCAAAACAAGGCAACTACCTCGTGAAATGGTGTTATTTTGGGGCAGTAATATACATATTGTAGCATTTCATTAAATCCTTTTCATTTATGCTCTTCACAGTGTGAAGGTTACTGACAGTGGATTTAAAATATGTATTACTTTAGCAGATAAGAGTACATAAATCACTAAATCAAATTTGCCATGAACATCAACTCAAAAAAATTAAACATGTGGACGGTTACCGAGGACAAAAGGCCAGCACACTCCCATATATTTTCCCTTCGCAGAGTTTGTGTTAAGTGACTAATTCTTCTTGCTTTAAGCATGACTGTGAAGTTTCTATTGGATCATCTCTCATTTTTAGTAGCTGCTACTTCGTGCATCCAAGGGATCAGAGTGAATGTTATAGAAAAACAAGTGTTTAAAACCTCTTTTTAAAAGGTACAGGGAAATCAAAAGTGTATTTTAAAACAAACAAAAACTCAATGGACTTCTTGTGTCTTTTTTGTGTATCCTGCTTGAGCCAGCACATTTTACTTCTGACAAGAGTCCTTGGCAGTACTTGGTTCTGTCAGAAGGGATGCCAATATTCACAAATTGACAAATTGTGAAATATCCTTTTCATCCTTGCTTTCTTCCTATGCCACTTCCTCACTTTTTACCTTTATAATGTTTGCCATTTCATTGCACAGAATCCAAGTGTAGGTGATTGAATATGCTTGTAAAAAGCAACCCCCCAAAATAAAAGTTTATTTCTCTTCCATGATTCTATATTTTGTAGTGACCCATGGCCCATGTATGAAAACCCAGGTGGCTTCCCAGGTGGCTCAGTGGTAAAGAATCTGCCAATGCAGGAGCCACCAGAGCTATGGGTTCGATCCCTGGGTTGGGAATATCCCCTGGAGTAGGAAATGGCAGCCTACTCCTTTATTCTTGCCTGGAGAATCCCATGGACAGAGGAGCCTGGCAGGCTACAGTCCATGGGGTCACATAGAGTCAGATACAACTGAAGTGATTGAGCATGCATAAGTATGAAAAAGGGACAGAATATACAAGGGCTTGTAGATTTTTTAAAATAAATGAAGTAGTTAAGATGATTGCTTAATTTGAATGGTGATGTATCAATATCAGTCTATTTAAAAGATATTAATATGCTTATTTTTCAGGACAGTGCAAACTTTCCATGTGCTAGATCTTGTACTAGGTAGTGAGGTTACAGAATAGCCTCTGTCTTTAGGATACTCTGCTGGGAGAGAGAGGCAGGCAGATGAACCAGTACAGTGCACTGTGGTTTTACTATGATAGAGATTATGCACAGGGTACTACTGATTAGGGTTATTTCAGGGTGTGCAGGGCCCATGCATGTATTTGTTCAGGGATCCCAGTCAATATAAGCAATTGGACTGAAAAATATATATTATGATGGTGATCATTTTGTAATGTATAGAAACACTGAATCACTATGTTGTGTACCCTGGAACTAACACAGTGTTACAATTATACTGCAATTTAAAAAATGTTAATATCATGAGTCCATACTAGGTATATTGACTTACTGATGAAGATCTAAAATAGTAGGAAGAGAAGTACCTTGGTATTTGTTTTGTGTCCACTTGAGGACTTTTGCAGTGTTCAGGCACTATTTCTTGATTTTTTTAAATCGTCAAATGTACCATATCTGACTGTCTTACTAGGAGGAAAAGATGGATAGCTACATTGTTATTACTCACAATGCCGTGGCTATTAGGGGCTTTTTCTATTAAAACAATATAGATCTTTTGGCTTCTATAGTTTTGTAAAATTATTTAGTAATCATTACAACAGTAACCATGATGGTCTATCAACTACAAGGTCACCCATGAAGACTGATAATTACAACAAATTCAAGTCTTACCAAGAATCTGCATGAAAATGTGAATAATGACTCTTTTTATGATCTTAAGTTTATTGTTCATGATTTCATAGTGTAAACATAGAAAAACACATCTTCCAAACATATCTTCTCTTTAGGCCACCATCATTCCTTTTCTAGAATATGATCCCTTTCAATGTTAGTTGGACTCATGACTTCTGTGTATCTCCATTTTTGGAATAAAAAAGCAGGGGCCCAAGGGTAAGTGAAAGAATGATCTAGTTAGCACAAGGCATGTCTGTTCCTCATTCAAAAACCTTGGTGGTGGTGGTTTAGTCACTAAATCAGTCTCTTGTGACCCCATTGACAGGACCCCAAACAGCATGATGTCGACACATTGATGAGAGCATTGAGGAGGACCTCTTTACACTGCAAAGCCCTCAGAGATGATAGGTTCTGGGGGACTATCTGACACAAGGTACAAAGTTTTGGGAGTGACGTGATCTCCTTAGGTGCCAGTAGTGGGGGCGGTGTAGAATAAAGAATGCCTGATGCCACTCTCTGCAACTCTCAGGTGGTTAGAAGTTAGATGAATGGGAACAGAAACAAGAGCCTACACAGAGGGCTAAAGCATAAAGACTGGTGGTGGGTCATCAAAATTCCAGACTCACAGACTTGTCTTGGGTTCCACATGAGTGGGGTTTCCCTGGTGGGTCAGCTGGTAAAGAATCTGCCTGCAATGTGGGATATCTGGGTTCAATTCCTGGGTTGGGAAGATCCCCTTGAGAGGGGAACGGCTACCCACTCCAGTATTCTGGCCTGGAGAATTCCATTGACTGGATAGTCCAGGGGGTTGCAAAGAGTTGGACATGAATGAGTGACTTCCACTTTCCATGTGAGTGAGAGTCACCCCAAATCTGCATGTCAGCACCATTCTGGTTGCTGCATTGCATGCTGTTCTGTCAAACAGTGCAGTGGAGAATAGGAGCATTTTGTTCACTAGGCTGCCTTCTTGCCATCAGAACACAGCCATGGGGCCCTCCAGAGTAACTTGGGGGATGTGGTCAATCCCACCTGTTGGACAGTGGGTGGGAGAGTGCCCTGAAGGAAAAACGACAGGGAAAAGCCCATGCACATCCAAGTCTGGCTTCAGGGCATCACGTCTAGATGGTGTTGCTGGCCCTAGCTCATTCCAGGTGCTGGAAGACCATATGGAAAATTTCAGGGAAGATTTAAATTTTAGGCCCCTAGAGATGCACGGCCTGGGATGCAATCCTGCTTGTCTGAGTCTAAAATTGGTACTGACTGATACAAGAGCAAAGATGTAGGCATCCAATTAGCTTTTCTGGGGGAAAGGAATACCAGGCAGGCTTTTTAAAGGGGTTCTGTTTTAGTTGTGTGGTGAAGGACAATGTGACAGTAGGTAGCTGGAAAGGGGAGGAAAGGCATTGTGAAACCATAAGTTATATTGGAAAAATATAAGTAAATTATTGTAGCTGTAGTGAAGAAGGCACGTAGGGCCTTGTTATTCCAAATGAGGTCTGCACTAACCCACTAGAAGCACTAGTACCACTCAGGAGCTTGTTAGATTGCAGAATTTTGGGTCCCATCCTAGACTTAATGATAGAATCTCTGTTTTAACAAGATCTCTTTACCCTTCATTCATATGAAAGTTTATGTTTGAAAAGCTTCTAGGTTCCTGAAAATGGGAATGCAATAGTAAATCAAAGTTAAATACCAGAGTTTGGATTTACTCTATAAATAAAAAGGACTTGTATTTCAAGTGAAGGATTAAAACAATGATATTCAGGTTTTGAAAGGGTCTGTGGCTACACTGTAAAGACACTGCAGATGGATAGGCTGTGGGAATGAGCTGATTGAGAAGTCTACTGCCATAGCCTAGGCAAGACAAGAACAGAGGACGAATCACAGTGGTGGCATGGAGAGGTGGGAAACAGAATTGTAAAATACGCTGCAGGTAAAGGTGAGGCAGGCTGAGGAGACTAGGATGCAGTAATCCAATCTGAGTGACTGGGTAGAGAGCAAGAAAGAGGATGTAAAATGAAGAGATTTTGTGGAAGTTTGTGGTAAGTGAGGGATATCCAAGAAGGAATGTCCAGAAGAGATGGATATGGGGGTAGAACTTGGAGAGTGTGGCCTGGAAGTTTTAGGCCTGAGAGTCATTAGCACAAAGGTGATAATGTCAAAGAAGAGGATAAGATCACCAGGAAGAAGATAATGGTGGTTTAGAACAGGGCATTGTGAAATACCAACATTTAGTGGTAGATAAAGAAAAACCTACAAGCAAGAGCTCAGAAAAGTAGGAGTAAAGCTAATAAAGACGACACGGGAACTGTGGGAAAGGCTTCAAAGAGGTTTCATATGTCAAATGCCATAGACAATAGGGGAGAAACTGAAAGAGTTACTGAAACTGGCTCATGGGGACATTGGAGAGCATAGTTTCAGTGGTATATTGAGAATGGAAGATGGTATGTATGGGCCAAGAGAAGTGAGAAAGTGGTGAGAGCCAGTGTAGATGAACTTGAAAACTGTAGCTTTCAAATATGGGCCCCTTGGCCAGCAACATCAGCATCACCATCTTCCAGGAAATCCAAATAGCAGAATAGCAGAGAAAAAGGCTTTTGAGTTGCAAAATCTAGAGCTTTTTATTATTGCAGAATTCTGGATGTCTTTTTACATGTAACTATATTTAATTATATATAGTGCATGCTAAGTCTCTTCAGTTGTGTCTGACTCTGCAACCCTGTGGACTGCAGACTGTCAGGATACTCTGTTCATGGTCCAGGGAAGAATACTGAAGTGGGTTGCCATGATCTCTTCCAGGGGATCTTCCTGACTCAGGGACTGAACCTATGTCTCATTAAGTTTCCTGCATTGACAGGTGAATTCTTCACCTCTAGCGTCACCTGCGAAGCTGCCTAGTTATAGGACATATAAAAATCAAGTTTAAGCTGAATAAAATTTTCATGAAGGAAACACATCATTGTAAATAGCACCTAGATCAAGAAGCAGAATATCACTAGTTCCTCAGAAGCCACTTCCTTCCCCATCTTCCCAAAGGTAACCATTATAACGACTTCTAACACTGTAGATTAATTTGCCTATTAGTTTATGTCAGTAAAAACATATATAATGTACCTTTTGAAACTAGCTCAAAATTATTTAATATTATATTAGCTGTAAGTTCCCATTTGTGTTGGGTTTCAGTTTGTTCATTCTCACGGCTGCAGAGCATGCCATTGTACAGCATGCTCTAACATCCGTTCCACTGTACATGGCTGTTTGGGTGGTTTCCAGTTTGGGGCTATTGTAAATAGGGCTGCTGATAACATTCCATACATGTCTTTTGGTAAACATAGGTCCATGTTCTCGGGGGATTATGCCTGAAATTCTGTGTTATAGGGTAGTATGTTCAGTTTAGTAGGTGTTGTCAATTTTCCAAGCAATTATACCAGTGTATACTACCACCAACAGAATACAGGTGCTCTAGTTTCTATATATTATCATTAACAGTTAGTACTGTCATTTTTCTTGAATAGCCATGCTGGTGAGTGTGCAATGACATTGAATTTCCTTGATGACTTGTGAAGTTGATCAACTTTTTCTCTCTTTATTGACTATTTGGATAATATCCTCTTTGAAGTTTCTGTTCAAGTCTTTTGCCCGCTGTTCAATTGGGCTGTTTGCCTTTTTTCTTACAGGGCCTAGATTTTTTTTCAAAAATCTTAGCCTTCTACAACTTAGAGCAAATACTTTGTAGCTACACAAAATGTGTCCAAGAATAATAGAAGAGACAAGCTATGTAACTGAGATCTAGTCATCTGAAACAAAGGCTAGCTGAAAATGTCAAATACAACAAGGAAAACAACAATTATAATAGTAACAATGGTAGAAGCTACCGTTTAACATGCACCTACTCTAAGACACTTCACTTTCTGAGAAAAACATCCTAACATGATGAAAAGAGTTACGAGGGAAAGTCAATGGTTAGGAGAGATGAAAACAATCACATTTACCCCTAGACAAACTGAGGGCTACATAGGACATGCACAGAAAGAGAATATGTGATTATTTAAATATAAACATTAATTTTAAAAATGCCACTGTTATAGCAAAACAGATAAACAGCATTATTTAAGTTTTAAAGTAATGAATGTGCCCATGTTGTCCCCAATTTACTAATTATCTTCTTGCATCATAGCTTAATTGTTCCCTAATGAATGCCTTGCCATTTTCAAATACTGATTAATTACATTAAAAAATTCATAATTTTCTGACTTCTTGTGTAGATTGGTTTAGATACACAGACTCCAGTTACACATTCTGGGTGGGGCACCCCAAAAATCTAATAAGGACATTGTTAATGAAACTATTACCCAATCCATGTTAATTTTGAGAAGAGATGCAGGAAAGAATTATAAACTCAGTGAATAAAAAACAAATATCCCACATTTACATGTTTACTCTTGAATTTTTTTATTAAAGGATAATTAAAAAAGAGACAGTAAGTCTTGTTTAATAACTTACTCCAGTTCCCTTAATACTGAATGTTTAGCTCATTGTGCTAGAGTGTCATCAACTGCTGAAGGATCATTTTGTTTGTAGTATTTACAGGTATATTTTCTCCTAGTTGTATATAAGTATTTTTTATGAAGACAAATTTATTTTAGGAACCTATATTCCTGCCCTCTATCTGTCTGAATCATATAGGTTTGCATGGGATTCACTTATACTTGCTTGTCCTTAAGCATGTAGTGGGTACCTAAAGTTAGAGCGGGAAGATGGTAAAGATTCCATTCCCTGGTGGCTCAGATGGTAAAGATTCCACCTGCAAAGCAGGAGGCCCAGGTTTGATTCCTGGGTTGGGATGATCTCCTGGAAAAGGGAATAGCTACCCACTTCAGTATTCTTGCCTGGAGAATTCCACGGACAGAGGGGCCTGATGGGCTATAAATCCATGGGGTCACAAAGAGTTGGGCATGACTGAGCAACTAACAAACTTAAAATACTAGCACTCTGCAGGGTGGGGACCATATAACCCACATTTGCCATGATTTTGAAATGGAGCTGAGCACATCAGGAGTACAGGCTGTGACTCTGTGGGCTATGCACACATTCTGCTCTCAACTTTGACCTTATTAGAACCTGGTCCAAATAGCTGAATTCCATTACTGATGGACTAGTTGATTGACTGATAAATGATTCACCTAGTATTGCTCTTTGGTAGTCTCAGGTTGGAATTTGTTATCCCTCTTGAAAGAAAAATAATTTTTAAAACCAGATTACCTCTTTCTTTTTTACATCATCATCAGTCCTTCCAAGAGAGCATGCTCAGTACCTCCTTTGGAGCTCAGCAGACACTGGTCTGAATCCATCCTCTGCCATCCACTTAGCAGTGGTGTGACCGGGACACGTTATTCACAGAAACTGGGCCTCAAGGAAGCTCTGCGTATTGGAGAAGATTGGAAACTAGTTAATAGGTATAGAATACTTGTACAGGGTATGTCATGTGGTAAATATTGAAAAAATGGTGGATAGCATTATTATTATTATCACTATTATTACTATACTCATAATAATCTTAGAATGAAATTATAGCACTTTAAAGTGGAAGCGAAAAGATCACGTGGAGAAAGAATCTGAGGCCTGGAGACAAGAAGTGAATTTTTTCAAGGTCACACAGTTTGTGAATAGCTGAACTGGGAGTGGAACCAAAGTTTCCTGATTCTTCTTACCAAAGCCCTTCCCATGTTGGTAGGTGGCTTTCCTGTGTAACATGTCTGAGGTGTTCCATAGTGAGGAGCAACACCTAAAGTGAAGCAAAGTCACTCAGACGTGTCTGACTCTTTGCAACCCCATGGACTGTATGTAGGCTACCAGGCTCCTCCATTCATGGGATTTTCCAGGCAAGAGTACTGGAGTGGATTGCCATTTCTTTCTCCAGGGGATCCTCCCGACCCAGGGATTGAACTCAGGTCTTCTGCATTGTAGGCAGATCCTTTACCCTCTGAGCCACCAGCAAAACTCACACCTAAAAGCACATGCTATTAAATGAAGAAGGTGCATCAGAAAAGCTAAGTGTTAAAAACATAGCTTTCGGCAAAGAGATGGAGAGATGGGATGAGATAAGATGAAAGCTCAAAGAAAGAAGTGCCTTGTGGGGCTCGAAAAACAGGGGAGCCCAATAATAGAGATAGGATGATTTAAATACCTCCTTATGGAGGTAATTTATTCATTATATAGAAATGCCTATCTCACTGTTAATGATCATCACCTGATCACACCTACTTATCTTTTTGCTATGGTTTCTTTATCTTTTAAAAAATATTACTTTAGACACGCTACTATACTCATTTCTACATTAGTCTGTTCCCTGGGAGCAACTGAGTTGTAACCCCTCTCCCTGGGAAAACAAAGTTGACATTTTCTCTGTTTCTAATGCCCAAGCATAATACTACATACAGATTTATACATTTAGCCTGGGCTTAAATCCTGAGATGCTCTAGCCAGCACTGTAAGTTAGGAAATTGTCTACTATGGATGCTGAATGGCAAAAAGTCAGAGATAGTATAGGACTGTGATGAGTTCCTTATTTAAAAGTAATGTGAAGCATACTATACTTGACTTGCATTACTTAGATCACCAATATAAACATTTTAGACAATTGATGCTTTTGAAACTATGTCCATACTGAGTATAGTACTAATTTCCATGAATAAATCTCAATAAATAAAGAAAGCTGAGTGCTGAAGAATTGATGCTTGTGAACTGTGGTGCTGGAGAAGACTCTTGAGAGTCTCTTGGACTTCAAGGAGATCAAACCAGTCAATCCTAAAGGAAATCAATCCTGAATATTCATTGGAAGGACTGATGCTGAAGCTCCAATACTTTGGCCAACTGATGCAAAGAGCTGACTCATTGGAAAAGACCCTGATGCTGGGAAAGATTGAAGGCAGGAGAAGGGCTTAACAGAGGAAGAGATGGTTTGATGGCATCACTGACACAATCGACATGAGTTTGAGCAAACTCCAGGAGATAGTGAAGGACAGGAAAGCCTGGCATGCTGCAGTTCGCAGGGTTGCAAAGCATCAGACACAACTTAGCAACTGAACAGCAAATTCAGTTATTGGCACACATATTTTTTAGCATCTGGAATATTCATTAAATATATATAATATATATATATTATGTATATTTATATTTTGGCTGTACTGTGTGGTTTGCAGGATCTTCCCCAACCAGGGACTGAACCTGTGGCCATGGCATTAAAAAGTGCAGAACCGCAACCACTGGATGGCCAGAGAAGTCTTAAAATACATTCTTCCCCTTTAAATTCCAAATGAACATAAGTGCTCCTTGACCTCCTCAGCTCTCACAAACTATTATGTACTAATCTATTTCCAAATATGTAGATTGAGATTAAAATAACATCAACAAAAGCTATTCATTTTACTTATGTATCAATAGCTTTAAATGGTACTTTCTGTGTGCCAGGTATTGTTATAAACATTTTGTAAATATAAATGTACATAATCTGCATCACAAATTTATGTAAAGGTGCTATCATCATGTGATTGTACAGATAGGAAATCAGAGGTATAGAGAGGATAAATAGTGTACCAATAGTACACAGCTCTTAAATGGAAGAAGCAATATTCAAATTTAGCAGTGTAATTCCAGTGTCTCTGCTCTTAAAAATGAACTTGAGAAAGGAAGAAGTGAAGCAAACAGGCTAACGTTACAAAAGTAAGGGGCAAAGTCAGCAATAAGAATCACCAAGTCATACCAGCACCAGGAGGTGCCACTGACCACTGCAGCATGCTTTCGCCACCTAATCACTGCGGTGGTGGTTTAGTCACTAAGTCATGTCCTACTCTTGTGACTCCATGGACTGTAGCCCACCAGGCTCCTCTGTCCACGGGATTCTCCCAGAAGAATACTGGAGTGGGTTGCCATTTTCTTCTCCAGGGGATCTTCCCAACTCAGGAATCGAACGTGGGTCTCCTGCATTGCAGGCAGATGTTTTACTGACCGAGCTATGAGGGAGGCCCATAATCACTGTGCTCTCAAAAGCAATATGACATATGGAATATAAGACAAGTTATGTTATGTTCCTCATTCAACGAGCATTTATTTATTGCCCTGGGAATTGAAAGATGAATAAGATTTGACCTTCTTCTGAGAGTCCCCAGTCTTCTATAGAGGATAAAGGAACAAAAGAATTTAGCAGGAGGCATGATGGGTAAGTGCCACAAAAGGAAGGGAATGATTCATGTTGATGTGTGGCAGAGCCAGTACAATATTAAGTAATTAGCCTCCAATTCAAATAAATAAATTTAAATTTTAAAAATATATAAAAATAATTAAAATAAAGTGCAAAAAAAAAAAAAAAAAAAAAGGAAGGGAATGAAGAAGCAGGGATAATTTTGATTAGAAGGAAAAAAGGGAGGAATCTTCAGAGATGGTGCTATTCCTGTTTGACTTTAACGGATGAGGAATAATATTTGTACAATATTAACTGATGCTCCTTCCTGATATTTTCTAACCTAGCTCCTCGCCTTCACCCTTAATCTGGGGCATTCTGTGCTTTACTTCAGGGAAAGTGTGTATTAACAGAAAGAAGAAGAAAAAAAGAATCTTCTCCTGGATTCCGTTTTTCAGAATCTTGGTTCTTAGATTCCAAGAATAAAGGATTTCCAAGATTACTTCATCTCCTAACCCTAACACCTCTCTGCCACCCCAAACATATTTGGCAGGGGGGAATTAGTAGGAAGAGAGAGAGGCTTGTAGGGGGAAGTAAGGGTGACGAGGGGAGGAGAGAGACGTGAGACGTGTCCTGGCGCTCCCAGTCTGAGCGCGATGAAGGTCAAACAATTCTGCAGAATCTAAGAGCAGAGGAATCATCTTTTGTTTTTTCTGGTTCAAGGTCTTTGGTATTAAAAGGCTCAGGGAAAATGTCTGTCTGCTGTGTGTCAGAAGGGGCCCAACATAGCTTCATCAAGAAAATGTCCTGACCTCAGTGTAGCATAGAAAGATAGGAAGAACACTGCCATTTCCTCACTCCCAAGAAAGGCCTGAGCATGGTGGAGAATCCCACCAGAAGAGAGGCGTATGGGATGGGAATGAGAACATCATGGACCAGGTATAAATAAGGACTGAGCACGAGGACCACATGGAATGAGGAATATGTCAGCAAATGGTGTGTAGACACACTGCCTCTCTCTCCTCTCCCATCAATGTACTGGTGCTGTTTTAGACTCTTAGAATTTAGTATGATCTCAGCAAAAGGGGAGAGCCCCAAACCAACATGACATTTCAGTTTCCAAAAACCCGGTGGAAGTTGGAGGTGGGTGGGTCTTGAAACAGAGATTAAGAGGTATAGACAGATAAGGATAATTACATTTTTATATAGTTCAACTTATGGATTGACATTCATACTTGTTATAGACATATTCCTTTCCTGTTGGATCATCTATTCATTTTTTGAACAATAGTT
Source organism: Oryx dammah (assembly GCF_014754425.2). NCBI lineage: Eukaryota > Metazoa > Chordata > Mammalia > Artiodactyla > Bovidae > Oryx > Oryx dammah. The sequence goes on from NW_024070211.1 coordinate 48,033,420, forward strand.
TATGAAGGATCTCTGGTTGCCAGTCTTTGGCCCAAGATGGATGTGAGAAAATGATCATGAATGTAGGACACTCCCAAGAACAAGTTTAATTCAGACACTGTAAAATTTTTTTTTTGGTATGAATAAAACACCATTACCTTGGCGTTTAAACTCTTGTTCTTTAAAGGGAAACCTTTGGCATTTTTGAGGCTTCTGGGAGAAAACCAGAGGTTAATAGAACTTGTTAAAAGAAAGCAAAGTTTCTTTCTTTGTACCATCTCACTGTTATTTATTAATCTATTCTTATTAAGTGTTAACTTGAAAAATTAACAATCCAGTGTATTAGTGGGAAAAGGGACAAGAAGGTTGAAAACTGAGTGCTTAAACTGCTAGTGGAAATTTTTTATTGGAATCATTAACTGGATTGCAATTGAAACTGATATTATACTAGCCACTTTTATATAATTTACTTTTGAAACTTTTTTGTTATGGTACCATTTTGGAAAACTGCTTTGTGTCCTATTTAGATTCTGTAACTCTAAGCAATATTTATTCAGGCTTCCTCTTCCTGCACCTCTATTTCTGTACATAGAGAGAACTACCCTCACCTGTATTCCACTACGCCAGCTCCCTGGAATTCTATCATTTCTCAGCACAGAAGCCACTTCCTGGGCTCCAGCTACTCAGAAAGTTAATGTTTCAAGTTGGGTTCCTTATAAGCAGACCTTGACATAAGGGTCTGTGTAAAAATTATTTTATTTTCTTGGGCTCTAAAATCACTGCAGACAGTGACTGCAGCCATGAACTTAAAAGATGCTTGCTTGCTTCTTGGAAGGAAAACTATGACAAACTTAGAATGTATTAGAAATCAGAGATATCACTTTGCTGACAAACGTCTGTATAGTTAAAACTATGGGTATTTTTTTTTTCAGTAGTCATGTACAGGTATGAGTTGTACCATAAAGAAAGCTGAGTGCCAAAGAATGGAAGCTTTTGAATTGTGGTGCTGGAGAAGACTCTTGAGAGTCCCTTGAACTGCAAGGAGATCAAACCAGTCAATCCTAAAGGAAATCACCCCTGAATATTCATTGGATGAACTGTTGCTGAAGCTGACACTCCTAATACTTTTGCCACTTGATACAAAGGGCAACTCACTGGAAAAGACCCTGATGCTGGGAAAGATTGAAAGCAAAAGGAGAAGGTGGTGACAGAGGTTGAGATGGTTAGATAACATCACTGACTCAGAGGACATGACTTTGAGCAAACTCCAGGAGATAATGAGGACAGAGGAGCTTGGCATGCTGCAGTTCATGGGGCTGCAAAGAGTTGGACATGGCTTATCAACTAACAACAACACCCCCTTTCCCCTTGGGTAATCATAAGTTTATTTTCTATATCTGTGAGTCTGTTTCTATTTTGTAAGTAAATTCATTTGTGTCATAGTTTAGATTTCACATAAAAGTGATATCATATGTCATTTGTCTTTCTCTTTTGACATACTTAGTTGCTAATTGCTAGGCCCATCCATGTCACTGCAAATGACATTATTTCATTATTTTAAATGGCTGAGTTGTATTCCACTGTATGTATGTACCATATATTTGTACCACCATTGGCATGCATATATCTTTTGGAAATATAGCTTTTGCCAGATATATGCCAAGGAGTGGGACTGTTAGATCACAGGGCAACTCTAATTTTTCAAGGAACCTTGATATTGTTTTCCTTAGTAGCTGCATCAATTTATACTCTATCAACAGCATAGGAGGTCTCCCTTTCCTCCATGCCCTATCCAGCATTTGTTATTTGTATACTTTCTAATGATGGTTATTCTCAATTGTGTGAGGTAGCACCTCATTGTAGTTTTGATTTGCATTTCTCTAATAATTAGCCACGTTTTGCATCTTTTCATGTGCTGATTGGCACGTCGTCTCTGGACAAATGTCTATTTAGGTCTTCTGCTCATTTTTTGACCGAGTTGTTTGTTTTTGCTGTTGTTATTGTTATTATTGAGTTGTGTGAGTTGTTTGCATATTTTGGAAATTCAGCCCATTTTGCTGTACAAAAGCTTCTAAGTTTTATTAGGTTCCATTTATTTATTTTTGCTTTTATTTCTATTGCTTTGGGAGACTGACCTAAGAAAACATTGGCATGATTTATATCAGAGAATGTTTTGGTGTTATATTTAAGTCTTTAAGCCATTTTGAGTTTATTTTTGTGGATGATGTGAGGGTGTGTTCTGACTTCATGGATTTACATGTGGCTGTCCGTCTTTCCAAACATCACCTGCTGGAGACTATCTTTTCTCTGTGCTTTATTCTTGCCTCCTCTGTGGAAGCCTAGTTGACCATAGCTATGTGAGTTTACTTCAAGGCTCTGTATTCTGTTCCATTGAGCCATATGTTTGTTTTTGTGCCAGTACCATGCTGTTTTGATTACTATAGCTTTATAGTGATGTCTGAAGTCTGGAAGGGTTGTGCCTCCAGCTTTATTCTTTCTCCTCAGGACTGCTTTGGCAATTTTGGGTTATTTATAGTTCCATATAAAATTTAAGATTGTTTGTTCTAATTTAGTGAAAAAATGTAGTGGGTAGTTTGATAGGGATCACATTAAATCTTTAGATTGCTTTGGGTAGTATGACCATTTTAACAATACTGATTTTTCCAATCCAAGAGCATGAAGTATTTTCCAATTCTTTGAACCATCTTCAGTTTCTTTTATCAATGCTTTATAGTTCTCAGCATATAATTCTCTCACTTCCTTCTCATGTTTATTACTATTTTATTACTTTTGATATGATTTTCAAAGGGATTTTTTTTTAAACTTTCCCATTCTGATATTTCTTTCTGAGTGTAGAGAAATGCAACAGATTTCTGTATGTTAAGCTTGTATCCTGCTACCTTGCTGAATTTGGTTATCAGTTCTAGTAGTTTTTGTGTGGAGTAGTTAAGGTTTTCTAAGTATCACATAATCTGTATAAAATGACAATTTTACCTCTTCCCTTCCAATTTTAATACATTTTTTTTTCTTGTCTGAGGCTAGAATTTCCAATAGTATGTTAAATAGAAGTGATGAGAGTAGGTATCCTTATCTAGTTTCAGACTTTAGTGGGAAGTCTTTCATTTTTCACCATTGAGCACTATGTTGGCTGTGGGAAAGAGGTTTCATCATGAATAGGTATTGAATTTTATCAGGTTTTTTTTGACATCTATTGTGATAATCATGATTATTTTTTTGTCTTTTGTTGATGTGGTGTATCACATTGATATGTGTATGTTGAACCATCCTTGTGACCCTATGTTGAATCCAACTTGACTGTGGTGTATAATTTTTGTGTGTGTGTGTGTATGATCCTGTGGTCATGTATGGATGCAAGAGTTGGACTGTGAAGAGGGCTGAGTGCCAAAGAAATGATGCTTTTGAACTGTGGTGTTGGAGAAGACTCTTGAGGGTCCCTTGGACTGCAAGGAGATCCAACCAGTCCATTCTGAAGGAGATCAGCCCTGGGAGTTCTTTGGAAGGAATGATGCTAAAGCTAAAATTCCGGTACTTTGGCCACCTCATGTGAAGAGTTGACTCATTGGAAAAGACTCTGATGCTGGGAGGGATTGGAGGCAGGAGAAGGGGACGACAGAGGATGAGATGGCTGGATGGCACCACTGACTCGATAGACGTGAGTCTGAGTGAACTCTGGGAGTTGGTGATGGACAGGGAGGCCTGGCGTGCTGTGATTCATGGTCTCACAAAGAGACAGACATGACTGAGTGACTGAACTGAACTGAACTGAACTGATGATCTTTCTCAATGTATTCTGGTATTCAGTCTGCTAATATCTTGCTAGGAATTTTTGCATCTATATGCATTAAAGATATTGGTCTGTAATTTTCTGTTTTGGTATTGTCTTCATCTGGTTTTGGTATCGTCTTCATCTGGTTTTGGTATCAGCGTGATTGTGGCTTCATAGAATGATTTTGGGAGTGTTCACTCCTCTTCAGTCTCTTGGAAGAGCTTAAGAAGATCAGTATAAGTTCATCTTTGGTAGAATTCTTCAGTGAAGTCATTCGGACTTGGACTTCTGTTTGTAGGGAGCTTTTTTTTCTTTCTAATTTTTATTGAAGTATAATTGATTTACAACTACTGGGAGCTGTTGTGCACAAGCATTTTAAAGAGATCAGGGAGAATATGGGTGAAGCACTGACAGCAACTGACACTGTCATATATTTATAAGCATTTATTACCAGGTTCACATAGCATTCCTATAGAAGAGAATATATTTCTCAGTGTATTGTCCCTTACAGCATTTATATTATTTTTTTTTAATAGTTAACTACCTTTATAATAAACTTAATTTTGTATCACTTGTGTGTTTTTCTTAGTAGCCAAATTTTGTTGCAATGAGTAGTCTACATAAGACCATAATACTACATGAAATGATTGTGGACTGATTAAGAACAGAATTGACCCTCATATGTTTCCCATTGAATTGCTGAGTAAAAATTATACTCCAAGAAGGTTAAGAGAGAGGGGTCAGGGACACATCTTCAAACCCATCTCTTCTCTCTGCTGAATAGGTAGGTCTTTGGTAGAGTCTGCCAGTTAAAGTATGGCATTTCATTGGGAGAATAAAATTATGTTGTAAATACTGCATTCAAATGATCTCTTATGTTATATGAAAACCGTGTTTGTAATATGAAAACACTACCTCATATTTTGAAAGTTTTGATTCAAATAGCATCTTTTCTTAAAAGGGAGACATTCTTCTGAAAAAATAAAAGGCAAAGATTTCAGCCTACTAGTTTGAATGAGACTTTGGGTGTAAATAAGTCATTAGAGCTAATGAGAAGTATGCTTACAACTATATATTACTGTTTCTCTGAATTATATTATTTGACCATCTCATTGCTCCTGGCCTAGAGCAAGTACAAAGAAAGTGGACAGTCATGGTAATGGTGATGGTTAGATGTCAATTTGCACAGATCCATCTTTCTTATCCTTTTCTACTTTTATATTTAAATATAGGCATTGTAAACATCATATCTTCATCCTGGATAAAAGAGGTTTTCATTCTGAGCTGGTGCAGTAAGTCATCTCTTAGGTTAAAACAAAACCATCTGCTCCTTGTTTTGATTTTCAATCAAATGTATACCTTGTTACATAATCTATGCATGTATTCTTAATGAAATAACACCCTATTTATTTAAAGGAAATTTAGAAGGTGATAGATAAATGGCCAGTCACATGATCAAAAGAATGCTTTTCATTTGGTTTAAAGCTCTTTTTTCATGTCTAGAACTTAGCTTTTCAATTTACCTATGAAGAAATGTAATGAAATTGGGTTTTTTTTTGCTAATCCAGAAATAGAAAATGGAAGGTTTCAGTTTTTTCATTAGTTTTTGAAAGAGTAGTTATCTAATGTTATTTCTTTTACTTCCTGTTTAAGGAATTTCACAAAGATGCACTCACACAATAAGCTACAGGAAAAAACACATGGAAAATTTATTCTATTGGAAAGCACAGTTTTCCTTATCAGACTAAAAGTTTTGTCAGTGTTTTACAGGTCAGTCAGTCAGTTCAGTCACTCGGTCGTGTCCAACTCTTCGTGACTCTATGAATTGCAGCACGCCAAGCCTCCCTATCCATCACCAACTCCCGGAGTTCACTCAGACTCATGTCTATCGAGTCAGTGGTGCCATCCAGCCATCTCATCCTCTGTCATCCCCTTTTCCTCCTGCCCCCAATCCCTCCCAGCATCAGAGTCTTTTCCAATGAGTCAACTCTTCACATGAGGTGGCCAAAGTATTGGAGTTTTAGCTTTAGCATCATTCCTTACAAAGAACACCCAGGGTTGATCTCCTTCACAATGGACTGGTTGGATCTCCTTGCAGTCCAAGGGACTCTCAAGAGTCTTCTCCAACACCACAATTTAAAAACATCAATTCTTTGGTGCTCAGCTTTCTTCACAGTCCAACTCTCACATCCATACGTGACCACTGGAAAAACCATAGCCTTGACTAGACAGAGCTTTGTTGGCAAAGTAATTTCTCTGCTTTTCAATATGCTATCTAGATTGGTCATAACTTTTCTTCCAAGGAGTAAGTGTCTTTTAATTTCATGGCTGCAGTCACCATCTGCAATGATTTTGGAGTCCCCCAAAATAAAGTCTGACACTGTTTCTACTGTTTCCCCATCTATTTCCCATGAAGTGATGGAACCAGATGCTGTGATCTTCATTTTCTGAATGTTGAGCTTTAAGCCAACTTTTTCACTCTCCACTTTCACTTTCATCAAGAGGCTTTTTAGTTCCTCTTCACTTTCTGCCATAAGGGTGGTGTCATCTGCATATCTGAGGTTATTGCTATTTCTCCCGGCAATCTTGATTACAGGCTGCTGCTGCTAAGTCGCTTCAGTCATATCCGACTCTGTGCGACCCCATGGACTGCAGCCTACCAGGCTCCTCCGTCCATGGGATTTTCCAGGCAAGAGTACTGGAGTGGGTTGCCAGGTAGTAAGCATAAAATTGACAAAAATATTTTTAATAGTTATATAATTTATTGTTATGTTTAACACAGCTATTTGAAATTGTGATTTTATCCATGTAGTAATTTAATAAATTATTTTATGAGATCATATACTTAACCAATACATTCTGTTAGGTTATTTCTACATTACATGACTCGATTTCAATTACTTATATAAATGACTAAGATATTCAGTTTAAACTTTGTTGTCTCTCCTCAGGTTTTCTAGTTCCATGGCACTATTTAGATCCTTAGTTTAACTCTACATGGGAAAACTAACCCTTCCTAAATATTATTCTCACTCTATTCTCAGTTTTTTCTAGCCCTTCCCAGTGCTTTTTTCTGATGTTTCTCAGAAATTCTCCTGTGCCAAGTAAACATGAGGTTATTCTTAGTATATTAACAGTTATTATCTTGGGAGAAGAATTATTTTAATATTAATAAAAATAATTTCTACTTACTGCTGGAAGAAATTAGCTTATTTTTAAAAGTTGGTTCAATGATTGATATTTTTAGAATGTTAATTTAAAAAAAACAGCAACTCTGTGTGGAGTCAGTCAGTTTTTTGGCATCTTTGCCTACTCTTCACAATAAGAACCCAGAAGCCATTATGCTCATCAAATGGAAACCCAATCTCATGAAGCTAAATGATGAGACCCTAGTACTGATGGTCTATTATTCTTCTCAGAGTCAAATCACTTAACAAATAAAATCTTCAAGACTCCCCTGAGGTAGGAAATGTTTTCTTGCTTATTTTTTTAGAGACCACATCTCAGTTTACTTGCTAAATCTGAACAGTCCTTGTTGCGGATTCCAGCAGTGCCAAGAATCTTCTGGTTGTTAGTTCAGTCCTTAGAAGATTACAATTAGAGACTGATATAAATGACACCTAGTTCTGCATTTGGTTCAAATTGACAGTGAAATTTCTTGACCCATTTATTTTAGAGTTAATAGAATTGGAAAGTTGGAAAAGTCCTTGGAGATGATCTAGTCCAATCTTTTATTTTATGAATGCTGAAAATGGAAGCTCAGAGATGTAAAACCCTGTTCGGGTCTCAGTCTTCTCTTCAACAGACTGGACTGGTGCGCAAAGGTCAGATAACCATGGCTTGATACTGAAATTTCTTGGTAGTTCAACAGATTTTCCAAGGGATGCCATTAGATCTATAGAGGAATGGGTCATGGAAAAAAAATGGCAGGGGGTGGGGGGCATTTTAGAGAGAGAAAGGATTTTGAGAGGGTTTTGTTTTGTTCTATTTCTGAACAAGTTTCTTTTGGTGCTGAATGACACCATGCCCAGGAAGTCCAAGTTCTATTTTTTAGAAAAATGCCTCGGCTAACAGCCATCACCACAGGCCTTCTCAGACACCCAAAATGGGCAAAGAATACTTGCTTGAAAGAATATTTGTAATATTTTCCTTGAAAAGTTGAGGGTGGTAGAAGGCGAGGGAAAAGGGAGAGGTTGTGAGGGGAAAAATATGAGTGCAGATGTAGCAAATAAGGGGCAGATGCCACATGAAAATGAGTTCTGGCTTCCCAAATACGGTGTGTCCTGTGCTGCTTATGAGAGATACATCCTCTGAACCCAAGCAGAACTCTGAAAATCTCCCTGTATTTCTGTGATGACATATCAAGCAACTTACAAACTTCTGTATTCCAGTGCTCATTCCAATTGCCCATTTGAAAGATTTTGGTATCAATTAGGTATCCTAAAAGTAACATAGTCAAAACTCGACTTCTGATCCTTTTAAAAACTTTCAATGTCCTTCCTAACCTAGAGAATAATGCCATTCTTTTAGATAATTCATTCAGTTCAGTTCAGTTCAGTTGCTCAGTCATGTCTGACTCTTTGCGACCCCATGAATCACAGCATGCCAGGCCTCCCCATCTATCACCAACTCTCGGAGTTCACTCAGACTCACGTCCATCGAGTCATTGATGCCATCCAGCCATCTCATCCTCTGTCGTCCCCTTCTCCTCCTGCCCCCAATCCCTCCCAGCATCAGAGTCTTTTCCAATGAGTCAACTCTTCCCATGAGGTGGCCAAAGTACTGGAGTTTCAGCTTTAGCATCATTCCTTCCAAAGAAATCCCAGGGCTGATCTCCTTCAGAATGGACTGGTTGGATCTCCTTGCAGTCCAAGGGACTCTCAAGAGTCTTCTCCAGCACCACAGTTCAAAAGCATCAATTCTTTGGTGCTCAGCCTTCTTCACAGTCCAACTCTCACATCCATACATGACCACAGGAAAAACCATAGCCTTGACTAGACGGACCTTTGCTGGCAAAGTAATGTCTCAGCTTTTCAATATGCCATCTAGGTTGGTCATAACTTTTCTTCCAGTAAGCATCTTTTAATTTCATGGCTTCAGTTACCATCTGCAGTGATTTTGAAGCCCCCCAAAATAAAGTCTGACACTGTTTCCACTGTTTTCCCATCTATTTCCCATGAAGTCACGGGACCAGATGTCATGATCTTCGTTTTCTGAATGTTGAGCTTTAAGCCAACTTTTTCACTCTCTTCTTTCACTTTCATCAAGAGGCTATTTAGTTCCTCTTCACTTTCTGCCGTAAGGGTGGTGTCATCTGCATATCTGAGGTGATTGATATTTCTCCTGGCAATCTTGATTCCAGCTTGTGCTTCTTCCAGCCCAGCATTTCTCATGATGTACTCTGCATATAAGTTAAATAAGCAGGGTGACAATATACAGCCTTGATGTGCTCCTTTTCCTATTTGGAACCAGTCTGTTGTTCCATGTCCAGTTCTAACTGTTGCTTTCTGACCTGCATATAGGTTTTTCAAGAGGCAGGTCAGGTGGTCTGGTATTCTTGTCTCTTTCAGAATTTTCCACAGTTTATTGTGATCCACACAATCAAAGGCTTTGGCATAGTCAACAAAGCAGAATTAGAAATTTTTCTGGAATTCTCTTGCTTTTTTGATGATCCAACTCTGGTTCCTCTGCCTGTTCTAAAACCAGCTTGAACATCTGGAAGTTCATGGTTCACGTATTGCTGAAGCCTGTCTTGCAGAATTTTGAGCATTACTTTACTAGCATGTGAGATGAGTGCAATTGTGCGGTAGTTTGAGCATTCTTTTGCATTGCCTTTCTTTGGAATTGGAATGAAAACTGACCTTTTCCAGTCCTGTGGCCACTGCTGAGTTTTCCAAATTTGCTGGCATATTGAGTCCAGCACTTTCACAGCATCATCTTTCAGGATTTGAAATAGCTCACCTGGAATGCCATCACTTCCACTAGCTTTGTTCGTAGTGATGCTTTCTAAGGCCCACTTGACTTCACATTCCAGGATGTCTGGCCCTAGGTGAGTGATCACACCATTGTGATTATCTTGGTCTTGAAGATCATTTTTGTACAGTTCTTCTGTTTATTCTTGCCACCTCTTCTTAATATCTTCTGCTTCTGTTAGGTCCATACCATTTCTGTCCTTTATCGAGCCCATCTTTGCATGAAATGTTCCCTTGGTATCTCTAATTTTCTTGAAGAGATCTCTAGTCTTTCCCATTCTGTTGTTTTCCTCTATTTCTTTGCATTGATCACCGAGGAAGGCTCTCACATCTCTTCTTGCTATTCTTTGGAACTCTGCGTTCAGATGCTTATTAGGCCAGAAAATTGGCAACTATCTTTAAATCTTCTTTTTTCATACTTTACATCCAATTAATCACTGAATCCTATTGTTCTTCCCTTGTGGCTCAGCTGGTAAAGAATCTGCGTGCAATGCGGGAGACTTGGATTTGATCCTTGGGTTGGGAATATCCCCTGGAGAAGAGAAAGGCTACCCACTCCAGTTTTCTGGCCTGGATAATTCCATGGACTGTATAGTTCCTGGGGCACAAAGAGTCAGACAGGACTGAGTAACTTTCACTTTCACTTTCTTTCTTCCTATTGTTCTATGTTCTTATCCCTGAGAAATCTTGAGCCCCTGGTAACCTTGCCCTCCGAAGACTGTGGCTGCCATTTTATTTTTTCATTTACTCTGAATATTGGGAAGGGGAGTACCAGGAGTACATGTATGCGTACTCTGTCATGTCCAACTCTTTGAGACCCCATGAACTGTATCTGCCAGGCTCATCTGTCCATGGGATTTTCCTGACAAGAATACTGGAGTGAATAGCCATTTCTCCTTCCAGGGGATCTCCCAACCCAGGGATCAAACCCACATCTCCTGCATTGGCAGGCAGATTCTTTACCATTGAGCCACCTAGGAATCCCACCAAGAGTGGTCCTAATGAATAATATTTGCCAAGCGAATTCTTCCATACCTATAGTGTATAAAGAGCAGTCTTACTCCTCTTGATAATCATGGCCTATAACACCAGGATGGTGTTGACTTTCTTTGAATGATGTTTGTTTCATACAGGAGTCCAAAATAATAGGATGGGAGCCATAGCTTAAATATTTAAAGATTTTTGCAGCGTACCTTGGTAGAAAGAGTCTGCTATCTCCTAAAGCTGCAGGTCTCAGGGTTGTAGGAGGAGAGGCCAAAATTCCCCAAATGGGTCAGCAAGAGTAACATTAAGCAGAGCAACTTCTATTTCTATCCCTTGGCTCCTAAACTCATCTATTCTATTTACTGAAGATAAAGCACCATATGATGACTACTGATTTAGATGTATGCTGTATCCAGAAGGATGGTACTTCAAACTTATAGGATATTATCTTCAAGCTTGAGCTTCAGCTACACCTTTGAAAAGTTGCTCTAGCTTCTGCTTCTGGCAAGAGGGAGTAAAAAAACCATATTTACCTTCTCTATGAAACAAAAACTATCAAACAAAATACAAGGAACTACTGCAAGGAGATCCAACCAGTCCATCCTAAAGGAGATCAGTCCTGGGTGTTCATTGGAAGGACTGATGTTGAAGCTGAAGCTCCAATACTTTGGCCACCTGATGCAAAGAGCTGACTCATTTGAAAACCCTGATGCTGGGAGGGATTGGGGGCAGGAGGAGAAGGGGACGACAGAGGATGAGATGGCTGGATGGCATCACTGACTCGATGGACATGAGTTTGAGTGAACGCTGGGAGTTGGTGATGGACAGGGAGGCCTGGCGTGCTGCGATTCATAGGGTCGCAAAGAGTCAGACACGACTGAGTGACTGAACTGAACTGAACTGACAGTTGTCAAGACACTGATGCCAAGCAGTGAAGGACAGTGATTCCCTGAGAGACAGGAAACAAATATGGTTATGCTTGAAACTGAAAGTGAAGTCACTCAGTCGTGTCCGACTCTTTTCAACCCCATGGACTGTAGCCTACCATGCTTCTCCATCCATGGGATTTTCCAGGCAAGAGTCCTGGAGTGGGTTGCCATTTTCTTCTCCATAGGATCTTCCCAACCCAGGGATCGAATGTGGGTCTCTTGCAGGCAGACACTTTACCGTCTGAGCCACCAGGGAAGTTATGCTTATATGTAAAGAATATGATTCCTTCAATTTACTGCCTAGAGGCCCCTTCCAGATTATTGCACATGGAGAGGGTGCTAAGAAACATGCCTGAAAACTCTGAGATTAAGCTTTGGAGCTAAGAGTTCAGACAGACCAAGGCAGTTAGAATTGATAGGACAGTAGACCCAAGAGGAGAATACATCAAAGAGAGAGAACTGGGGAGAACTTCAGAAGGTCCTCTTTGAATCTTTAGCAGATCACTCAGCAGTGAATGCACATTCTGGGAAATGTATCAGAAAACCATGTCTGGTCCTCTTGTGGGGCCAGGAACAGTGCTTCCTCACCCTAGCCAGACTAAAAAATACTCATGATCAACAGAGAATTAAGCTGAGTGTTCAAGAAAATATTGCTCTAGTGGTGGAGAATAATTAGTTATAGACTGACCACTGCTCTGGACCTGCTAACAAGTCATAAAAGAAATACTTGAAAGGATCAAGCTGCTTCCAGGTAACTATAGCCCAGAATGAAGCTCAAGACAACTTACAGAAATTCAAAATTATCCAGCACCCACCTAAGTAAAAATCATTATATCAGACACCCAAAACGAGATTATTAGGTATATACCAAGAAGCAATAAAATGTATCCCCACCAAGAGAAAAATCAATCAGACCCAACCCAGAAGACATACAGATGTAAGAATTTGCAGATGAGGATATTAAAAGTTATTATAACTATATTCCTTCTATAGATATGGAAATATATTTAAAAATTCATAGGAAACTTGTACAGATGAAAACTACAATGTTTGAGAAGAAAAGTAACCAGGATGAGAGTAAGAAAAGATTACACATAGCAGAGAAAAATGAATAAACTTGAAGGTAGAGCAATAGAAACTCTCCAAAAAATAAGAGAAAAAAAATTTAAATGTAAAGATGAGTGAGTTATGGAACAATGTCAAGGGGCCTAACGTAGAAATAATTGGAAAGCAGGATAAGGGCAGAGAGGAAGTCAAACTGAGATGCAGTTGCAACAGAAGACTTAGTTGATTACACAGGCGTCAAAAGCTGGGATGGCTTTTCAGAGCTGTCACCGTGATCTGATGCAGGCTGTCCCCAGGGAGGGAGCAGACTTGGAGCATTACCATGAGCAGTATCTCAGTGAGTCACTTTCCTTCAGCCTAGGGCAATTTGTGTGGAGGACCTTAACTATGAGACTTAAGCAGGCACCCACCCCAGCCAGCTCAGGGAATAGAAATCTTGGTCCTGAAGTGTGGTACCTGGATGGTACACTACAGCATCCATTAGTAACATTGTAGGACCTTTAGCCCCAATAGAGACTTTGCTTAGTATTGACAGTTTCTAGGTCATCAGTATTCTCTGTGAAGTGTTCAGTTCAGTTCAGTCACTCAGTTGTGTCTGACTCTCTGCGACCCCATGAATCGCAGCATGCTAGGCTTCCCTGTCCATCACCCACTCCCGGAGTTTACTCAAATTCATTTCCATCGAGTCAGTGGTGCCATCCAGCCATCTCATCCTCTGTCGTCCCCTTCTCCTGCCTCCAATCCCTCCCAGCATCAGAGTCTTTTCCAATGAGTCAACTCTTCACATGAGGTGGCCAACGTACTGGAGTTTCAGCTTTAGCATCATTCCTTCCAAAGAACACCCAGGGCTGATCTCCTTTAGGATGGACTGGGTGGATCTCCTTGCAGTCCAAGGGACCCTCAAGAGTCCTCTCCAACACCACAGTTCAAAAGCATCAATTCCTCGGTGCTCAGCTTTGTTCACAGTCCAACTCTCACATCCATACATGACCACTGGAAAAACCATAGCCTTGACTAGATGGACCTTTGTTGGCAAATAATGTCTCTGCTTTTGAATATGCTATCTAGGTTGGTCATAACTTTCCTTCCAAAGAGTAAGCATCTTTTAATTTCATGGCTGCAGTCATCATCTGCAGTGATTTTGGAGCCCCCCAAAATAAAGTCTGACACTGTTTCCACTGTTTCTCCCTCTATTTGACATGAAGTGATGGGACTGGATGCCATGATCTTAGTTTTATGAATATTGAGCTTTAAGCCAACTTTTCCACTCTCCTTTTTCACTTTCATCAAGAGGCTTTTTAGTTCCTCTTCACTTTCTGCCATAAGGGTGGTGTCATCTGCATATCTGAGGTTATTGATATTTCTCCCAGCGATCTTGATTCCAGCTTGTGCCTCTTCCAGCCCAGCGTTTCTCATGATGTACTCTGCATATAAGTTAAATAAGCAGGTGACAATATACAGCCTTGATGTGCTCCTTTTCCTATTTGGAACCAGTCTGTTGTTTCATGTCCAGTTCTAACTCTTGCTTCCTGACCTGCATACAGATTTCTCAGGAGGCAGGTGAGGTGGTCTGGTATTCCCATCTCTTTCAGAATTTTCCACAGTTTATTGTGATCCACACAATCAAAGGCTTTGGCATAGTCGATAAAGCAGAAATATATGTTTTTCTGGAACTCTCTTGCTTTTTTGATGATCCAGCGGATGTTGGCCATTTGATTCCTGTTCCTCTGCCTTTTCTAAAACCTACTTGAACATCTGGAAGTTCACTATCAGCTATAAGTTCAGATATCATGCATCCAAGTTATCTTACATGTCTAGGATATAACGAAAGACTTAAAATTGTAATCTGGGGGCCAAATGCCGTGGTGAAGTAAAGATGGAGTCTGTCTGCCATTTCTCCATTGTCTCTGTGTATAACCTACAGTGAGCAATGGAATGTCATTAGTATGCATTAAGTTATCGTAACTCAAACACTCTGGATCTTCCTAATTTCATTATGAACTATCTGTTGAATAATTTAGTCTGGATTTTGGTTTTTCCAGGAATCAGTCTTACCCTTGTTGATTCTCAATTTCCAGGATCCTGTCTCATCCTGTGTCTAAGTGGAGTGTTTTTAGTCATTCAGTATTGTCAGACTCTTTGTAATCCATTGACTGTAGCCCACCAGACTCCTCTGTCCATGGAATTCTCCAGGTAAGAATACTGAAGTGGGTAGCCATTCCCTTCTTCAGGGGATCTTCCCTACCTACAGATCAAAGCCAGGTCTCCTGCACTGCAGGCATATTCTTTACTGTCTGAGTCATCAGGGAAGCTCAAGCAGAGTGTACTTTATTTCATTTCACTTTTCTTCTTTAAAATTCCTTAACAAATTCTTTTGGTGTCCTTATACCAGTGCCAAGACTTTCTTCCTTCTCTCTCCTTTTCATCAGCGGAGTCCAGTGTATTCTGTTAAAAGAGCTTCCCAGCATCCTCCACTTAGGCCAAGCTTCTCTCATTGCTTAACCAATTTTCAGTAGTGGGATTCTTACCATTCCTACTTAATATTTGGAAGAGAAAAGGAAAGAACTTACCACTTATTGGGATATTGGAGTGATGCATCTTAACTCTGTTAATAAATAAGCCGTTTATATTTTGTTATAATAGGATGAACACATGGAGGAAAGCACAGATTATTGCCAATGGCAAGCCCAGTACTAACAGAAGACTCATCCTTGAGGGGGATGGGAAGTAGTAAACATATATTTATGCAGCAGTCATGAGAGATTTCTCTGAATGAGCACATTAAGAGTTTATGTGTTGTTTGGATATAGAAATTATTATTAGCTTTTATTAATCCTTGAATTATGGTATGCATGTGAGAGTGATTACACTTCTGAAAAGTTTAGATAAAACTTTATGAGAAATTAAGTGGCTAA
This sequence comes from Oryx dammah, assembly GCF_014754425.2. Taxonomy (NCBI): domain Eukaryota; kingdom Metazoa; phylum Chordata; class Mammalia; order Artiodactyla; family Bovidae; genus Oryx; species Oryx dammah. The sequence continues at coordinate 48,049,051 of NW_024070211.1, forward strand.
TAAACTAGAATATGTGATATGAAAAAGCTCAGTGGGTCACAGATTTTATGAATGGCACTATTGAAAAATGATTATTTATGAAATTATGAGAAGTGCACTGTTTAACCTACCATTTCTTCCAAAGTTCTCAGGGGACTTAATATTATTTTGTATGCCAGATTGGTCTAATAGAATAATAAGCTTAGCCTCATAACATCTATTTCAAGATAATACTTATCAGCTAAAAATCAGTTACAAATTGTGAGTGTTGTATAACTATAATTATTTTCTTCCATTTTTAATTACTGACTTTGGTAGGAGCTCTCACAGACATCTAAGTTACCTGGTCTTTCTAGCTGTAGTCAGCAAGTCTATAGAGTTCCTGGACTTGTTCTAACAGAGCAAGAAAATTTGAGTCTTTCTCTTTCTTTACTCTGACTTCAGTCCTAGAGGGACTAAAAAACCGCTTGAATTAGATGAATGTGTCTTGCATACAGCTGTGAAAATTTTCACACATCAGGAGAAATCAGCAACATGCACTGCTGAAAGAAGGGAAAAAAATATTACTGCTAAGTGAAGCTTAAAGGAAACATAACGCGATGTTTGTGTAGGCAAATGAGTGGATGCGGATCCTAGAGTCCCTAACACATCACTTTTGTAAATTATTATGCATGATTTGTCCGTACAAGCAAAATGATTAACTGTTTTGCATCTGTAAATTCATGACCCCAAACAGATGAAAAGTAAAAATAAAAAGGTAAATTTTATACTTGATTATAAAATTCTGGTATAAATAAAGGCATCATAAGAAAAAAAATCTGTGTAGGATAAATTCATGTCAATTTTCTTATCAGCCACCAAAACAACCTTGCTATTCTTTCAAAAACTGACGTTATGATATTAATTATCTGTGAAGATACATGAAGAAGATATTTAGGGGCAGAATTTTTGGTTGAAAGAAATAGGCAATAAGAAGTTATAGAGGGGACCAGCCTCAGGAAAGAAGAGCTTTAAATAGAGCTCATCTAATCACCTACAAAGTGGGTGAGCAGGGAAATGATTCTTAACTCAATATTTAAGGGAACCTTACAATATATTCTGGCTTTAAAGAAACTTGCAGGTTCTTTGCATTTTATGTTTCCGAACTTAGAGAGGAAAATATGGAATACAAAAATCTGAACTGATATTTCTCGAACAGATGCTGCTATGAATAATTCCCTTTCTTATTTATCATTGTAGGCAAAACAAAAAGATCCTAGGAAATTTACTTAATAGGTGATGTTTAAGATAGTGTAATTCTGGAAATGTGGGTAAATTTAAAACTGTAGAAAACTAGATAATAAAACTGAAAACAAACAAATAAACCTGAAAGGTGAGGACACATAGAGAATGGGGTGGATCTTGCCTCAGCAGCCTTAGATGTGTTTTACCGACAACGCCATAAACATTTTCTAACGATAATAATAGAAACATGGAAATTCCGTGTTTTATACTTGATTCAAAAGTGATTATAGTATAGTTCTTCGTTCTAGTTATTTAAATGATATCCAGACCAGTGTCTCCCACTTTAGATGTATATGCATTATCGACGGTCTTGTGAAAAAGGACTTTCTAATTCAGTAGGCCTGAGAGTCTGTATTTCTAACAAGTTCCCAGATGACACTGATGCGGAAAGTCCAAGGGCCTCGAGAGGCATAGATTTAGAAAATTACATTGTTCCTTGGAACAGTTCAGAAGAGCATCTAAGGGATGTGCTTTGCTGTGCTGTGTTTAGACAGTCATGTCTGAGTCTTTGCCACCCCATGGACTGTAGCCTGCCAGCCTCCTCTGTTTATGAGATGTTCCAGGCAAAAATACTAGAGTGGGTTGCCATGCCCTCCTCCAGGGCATCTTCCCAACCCAGGGATTGCAGGCAAATTCTTTACCGGTGAGCTACCAGGGAAGCCCCATCTAAGGGATATTAATTAACAATTAATCAATTAGATCTCTGAGAAAAGGTAATGACTTTTGGGAAGAATAATAAATGTATGAAGAGAAAGAATCATGAATAATAAGAGGGTCAAAGAAAATAAATGGCTGTTAGCAGAGTTTTATTATTCTATAAGAAGCAGAATTACAAGTGAGTTTCCTGATAACAAGTCTATGCAATATCTGGAAAAAATTTATGACAGAGAGAGGTGCTAAATATAAAATAATTTACTCAGAAAGGTCAATCTCCTATGAAGAGTTTGGGGTGATTTAAGAGTTGTTATTCTTCCAGAAAGATGGATTTTCATCATTACTTTTGAAAAAACCTCTTCTTGGTTAATGTGTGTAGAACAATCATATCAGTTTGGTAATTTTAATGAGACAGGTGTATTTAAAAGTGATTTGGAAGCCAATTCTAAATATCAGAACTAAGAGCAATTCTCATCTACAAAACGATGCTTGGTTATTTGATTTATTTTGGTGGTATTGGAAGATTTCTCTTGGAGGAAGGCATTTATTAGATCACTTTACATTGCATGTGAAAGTCTCTTCATAGGCGTCATTCTCTTGTTTTACCAATGGCTTACTAGAGGAAAAGTGAAAAGATATACTACTTGAATTTATATCATTTTTAAAATAGAACTGTACAATTGATGAATGAAAGATGCAAAAATAATGTCTAAATTTTAAAAAATGTAATAATAGAAGACAGAGTGGCAGACACAGAAAGAAGAAAGAAGAATAAAGATGAAAGAAAGGGGAAGAGAGAAAAAGAAAGGAAGGACAATTTTGAGAGTGAATACTTGGTTAAATTCTTATGTTCATTTTCCCATCCTTCACAGAAAACCTTTTTCTGTTTTCAAAAAAGCTTTGTGTTCAAATGGTGCTTTGAAAGTTGTGAAAAGGAATAAGAAGTCATTATATTGTGATTTTTTCATAATTTTTCACAGACATCTCTTATCTTTTCTAACACTAGGCTTCATGAGCTCAGTACTATAGTAGAAGGCCAAAAAGGAAAATATAGGTAATAAGAGCTAATGTTCAGCAACAAGGATAGACCTGGAGATTACCATACTAAGTGAAGTAAGTCAGACAGAGAAAGACATTATGCTATGTCATTTATATGTGGAATCTGATTTGGGAGAATGGCATTGAAACATGTATAATATCATGTAAGAATCGAATTGCCAGTCTATGTCTGATGCAGGATATGGCACGCTTGGGGCTGGTACATGGGGATGACTCAGAGAGATGTTGTGGGGAGGGGGGTGGGAGGAGGGTTCATGTTTGGGAACGCATGTACACTCATGGTGGATTCATGTCAATGTATGGCAAAACCAATACAGAATTGTAAAGTAAAATAAAAAAAAATAAATAAATAAAAGTCACACATTGAATTCAAAAATAAATAAATAAATAAAAAATAAAAAGATTAAGCAAACGGACTTATTTACAAAGCAGAGATAGAGACACAGAAACTATGGTTATCAAAGGGTCAGGGGGAGGGGATTATTTTAGGATTTTGGGATGAAAAGATACACACTACTATACATAAAATATATAACCAACAGGGACCTACTGTGAGCACAGAGAGCTATACTCAATATCTTATACTAATTATAATAGAAGAGAATGTAAAGAAAGATAATATATATTAATATATGTATAACTGAATCACTTTGCATGCATCTGAAACTAATACAACATTGTTAATCAGTTATATTTCAATAAAAATTTAGAAACTAATGTATACAGTGCTCTTTTTGCCAGACCCTATTCTATGTGCTTCTTTTATATTAACTTGTTTAATAGATATAATGATATGGGCAAGCTTCAGTAACAAAAGAAAAAATAATCATATGCAACATAAATAAATATGTGCTTCAAAAAAATAGAAAAAAGAATGTGAGGAATACTTGGGATAGCTTTTTATACATCTGATGAACTTCAATGACATTGGCAGCTAGAAGGAACTGAACACAGGGATGTGATAGAAGAACTGAAGGCAGAGGAGTCTGAAGTGAATTCAAGTGTTTCCAAGCACATTCCAGCAATGCATTATTAACATCTCTGACCATAGATCCCAAGGTAAATGCTGGCTGGCACACTGGACCTCACTAGAAATTTACTAAAGTGTTCTGTGCATATTTCTACCTCAATGATTCAACAAAGGCATGAATATATTTTTGGAAAATTTAAAAATGTCTGTTGACCCTTAGAGCAGAAAGTAACCCCTCTTTCTTACCTTCATTTTCTCCTGAACCCCAGTGTTACATACCACAGCAAATTATTAAAGGTTAAATTCTAGTTATCATACTTCTTATTCAAAGGTTTGTGAATAAGTCTTACACGATAAACCCATTTGAATGCAGAGTTCCAAAGAACAGCAAGGAGAGAAAAGAAAACCTTCCTCAGTGATCAATGCAAAGAAACAGAGGAAAACAATAGAATGGGAAAGACTAGAGATCTCTTCAAGAAAATTAGAGATACCAAGGGAACATTTCATGCAAAGATGGGCTCAATAAAGGACAGAAATGGTATGGACCTAACAGAAGCAGAAGATATTAAGTAGAGGTGGCAGAAATACACAGAAGAACTGTACAAAAAAGATCTTCAAGACCAAGATAATCATGATGGTGTGATCACTCACACTCACCTAGAGCCAGACATCCTGGAATGTGAAGTCAAGTGGGCCTTGGGAAACATCACTACGAACAAAGTTAGTGGACGTGATGGACTTCCAGTTGAGCTATTTCAAATCCTAAAAGATGATGCTGTGAAAGTGCTGCATTCAATATGCCAGCAAATTTGGAAAACTCAGGAGTGGCCACAGGACTGGAAAAGGTCAGTTTTCATTCCAATCCCAAAGAAAGGCAGTGCCAAAGAATGCTCATTCTACCACACAATTGCACTCATCTTACACACCAGTAAAGTAACGCTCAAAATTCTCCAAGCCAGGCTTCAGCAAGATGTGAACCGCAGGCTTCCAGATGTTCAAGCTGGTTTTAGAAAAGGCAGAGGAACCAGAGATCAAATTGCCAACATCCACTGGATCATTGAAAAAGCAGGAGAGTTTCAGAAAAACATCTGTTTCTGCTTTATGGACTATGCAAAAGCCTTTGTGTGGATGACAATAAACTGTGGAAAATTCTGAAAGAGATGGGAATACCAGACCACCTGACCTGCCTCCTGAGAAATCTGTATGCAGGAAGCATACAGTTAGAACTGGACATGGAACAACAGACTAGTTCCAAATAGGGAAAGGAGTATGTCAAGGCTATATATTGTCACCCTGCTTATTTAACATCTATGCAGAGTACATCATGAGAAACGCTGGGCTGGAAGAAGCACAAGCTGGAATCAAGATTGCCGGGAGAAATATCAATAACCTCTGATATGCAGATGACACTACTCATGGCAGAAAGTGAAGAAGAACTAAAGAGCCTCTTGATGAAAGTTAAAGAGGAGAGTGAAAAAGTTGGCTTAAAGCTCAACATTCAGAAAACTAAGATCATGGCATCCGGTCCCATCACTTCATGGCAAATAGATGGGGAAACAGTGGAAACAGTGGCTGACTTTATTTTTCTGGGGCCTCCAAAATCACTGCAGATGGTGATTGCAGCCTTGAAATTAAAAGACGCATACTCCTTGGAAGGAAAGTTATGGGCAACCTAGACAGCATATTATAAAGCAGAGACATTACTTTGTCTACAATGGTCCATCTAGTCAAGGCTATGGTTTTTCCAGTAGTCATGTACAGATGTGAGAGTTGGACTATAAAGGAAGCTGACCACCAAAGAATTGATGCTTTTGAACTGTGGTGTTGGAGAAGACTCTTGAGAGTTCTTTGGACTGCAAGGTGATCCAACCAGTCCATCCTACAGGAGATCAGTCCTGGGTGTTCATTGGAAGCATTGATGTTGAAGCTGAAGCTCCAATACTCTGGCCACCTGATGCGAAGAGCTGACTCACTGGAAAAGACCCTGATGCTGGGAAAGATTGAGGGCAGGAGGAGAAGGGGATGACAGAGAATGAGATGGTTGGATGGCATCACTGACTCAATGGACACAGGTTTGGGTAGACTCCAGCAGTTGGTGATGGATAGGGAGGCCTGGCATGTTGCAGTTCATGGGGTTGCAAAGAGTCAGACACGACTGAGTGACTGAACTGAACTGAACATGTATCCATGTGTGCTTAGTTGCTAAACTGTGTTTGACTCTTTGTGACCCCATGGACTATAGCCTGTCAGGATCCTCTGTGCTTGGAATTCTCCAGGCAAGAATGCTGGAGTGGGAGTTGCCATTTCCTCCTCCAGGGGATGTTCTCAACCCAGGGATCCAACCCAGGTCTCCCACAATGCAGGCAGATTCTTTACCATATGAGCCACCAGGGAAGCTCAAGAATACTGGAGTGAGTGGAATATCCCTTCTCCAGGGGAACTTCTCAACCCAGGGTTTGAGTCAGGGTCTCCTGCATTGCAGGTGAATTCTTTACCAGATGAGCTACACGGGAAGTCCTCATGTATCCATATTTATCTGTAAAGCAAAGCTATACTATGGTTGGGTAAAAATTAAACTGATCAGAGAAAAATTCCATTGTCCTGAAAAGTAGGAGTAAGAAGTACTGAGGAAGTACTTTGGGACTTGTAAGTTGTCAAGAAAAGAAATCCATCACAACTTGGGGTTTTCAATTCTCTTTTAATGCCAGGGACAGTAGCACATATTCTCTTTTCAATGGAGTTAGAGATGTTGAGGGGAGGCGGGTAGGCATGGAGAGACATCTGCTCTCAAAAGGCACTTGAAATGTACCCAGGCTAGAGTATGGGGGAGTTGGGGGAGGCATGTGTGCAAAGAGAGGCAGATGACAGACAGACATGCAGACAGCCTGACTGAAGGGAGATGGAGAAGAACTAGTAATAAGTCAAAATCCAGCAGCTTGGCTGGAGGTGCCCTGATCTCTGCTCTTTGGCTTTTTGCTTTCGGACAGCTGGGAATGCGGTTCAGAATTTAAAGAAATGCCAAAAGCCATCTTCCAGGTGTCAATATCCAGCCATTCCAGAGCATGCTGGGTGCTTAGATAAACATTTCAATTATAAGGCTCTATCTCTAATTTAGAACTATTTAATTTTAACATATAAAAAATGAATTTCTAAACCAAATTTTAAAAAGAAAAGATCCTGCTAAAAAAGCTTATTTGACAAGTTAGTAAATTAGTTCAAAACTCCCACTTTGGGAAGAAAAAAAAGTAATTTCTCACAATTAACATTATTAATAATTCCTTTGCTGTGAGACTTCCATGCCTGCTCAATTAAAGGGATTCAGAATCTTCCAAATATATAGTCTCTGTGTTAAAAATAATAGAGACTACTTTGCCACGAGTATGTGGGTGGCAGGAGGAAGTGGAAAAAAATTCACAATGCCTAATGATTTATTAATGAGATTCATCTTTTCTTTGGAATGTGGACCACTAATTACATGTGTGTCTAATTACCCGGTGGTGGATGGAAAGTTTTCAGTCATCAGCTCCAGAGACAGACACACTTCATTATTTGAAAAAGGGAAACTTTGCAAGTGACACCCCTTTATCCATGCTCAAGCCTCCACATTTGCCGTCCTGCTGGCAAACAAAAATTGTCCTTCAGGCTTTCCATCTGGGCCCACTAACTTAGATGAGTAATTGAAAGCAGGGTTTGTTTGTTTGTTTGTTGCTTTAGAATTTAAGAGCAACACAGTTTTATGCTAATAATGATGTATCATTATTTTGCTGAGTAAAAGGGTCTAGAATAGCCCATTGCTATCTTATCATCATCCCAGAGATGAAGGAAAAAAACCCACCATCCCCTGAATTTCTAACCAATTAATTAAAGAATTTATTCATTCAATAAATGTGAAATTAATGAAGAACTGGATAATTTTAGCATTTAATATTGTAAGGATCCCCAAGAAGTAATCTTTTCTTCAAACAGGCCCATGCTTTACTGTCTGTGTCAATGGTTATGGACCTCCAAGAAATAATTTAAAGATATAGTTGCTCAGAAAAATTACACCAGTTCTTTCTTGTTGATGTTTTAAACCTCTTAACAAATTCTATATTAGGTGCTTCAATCCTTTTCATTTCTCTTCCCCAATTATCTTCATTTTTCGTTACTGTCTAGTGGAATCATCACTTCTATTAGACTTGTATATTTATTTGCCTGTTCACCCAACTGTCAAACCGTTCCTCTGGAATGTAACCAGTAGCCCTCACTTCTGCAAGTACTTAAAACATGTCAGGCACAGCTCTAGATGCTAGGGAGATTGTTATTGTTGTTCAGTCACTCAGTTGTATCTGACTCTTTGCAACCCCATGGATTGCAGTATGCTATGCCAGGCTTCCCTGTCCTTCACCATCTCCCGGAGCTTGCTCAAACTTATGTCCATTAAGCTGGTGATGCCATCCAATCATCTTGTCCTCTGTTATCCCCTTCTCCTCCTGTCTTCAATCTTTCTTAGCATCAGGGTCTTTTCTAAAGACTTGGCTCTTTGCATTAGGTGGCCAAAGTATTGGAGCTTCAGCTTCAGCATCAGTCCTTCCAATGATTATTCAATGATTTTCTTTAAGATTGACTAGTTTGATTTCCTTGCAGTCCAAGGGACTCTCAGGAGTCTTCTCCAACACCACAGTTCCAAAGCATCAATCCTTTGGCACTCAGCCTTCTTTATGGTCCAACCCTCATATCTGTACATGACTACTGGAAAAATCATAGCGCTGACCATACAGACGTTTGCTGGCAAAGCGATGTCTCTGCTTTTAATATACTGTCTAGGTTTGTCATAGCTTTTCTTCCAAGGATCAAGCATCTTTTAATTTCATGGCTGCAATCACTGTCCACAGTGATTTCGGAGCCCAAGAAAATAAAGTCTCTCACTATTTCCATTGTTTCCCCATCTATTTGCCATGAAGTGATGGGACTGGATGCCATGATCTTCATTTTTTGAATGTTGAGTTTTAAGCCAGCTTTTTCACTCTACTGTTTCACCATTGTAGGATTGAATAAGACCAGGCTTTTGCCCTCGGCTATTTGGATTCTACTGTATGGAGCTTACAGTGTCCTGCTCTTCACCAAAATGGTTTAGTCTCTTCAGAATTCTGGTTGCCTTGTTCCTCCACTGAAGTCTTTCAGAATCAGGTCCAAACAGTGGACTCCTGGATGGCAGAAGTCATTTGTTTTTGTATCCAGTGTGGGGGGAAAAAAAAATGATTGGCACATGGTAAGTGCTCTGTGTTTGTAGGAGGAATAAATGATTCTATCCAATCTAGCCACTCTCTGAGCTTGTGTATGTAGCTGTACCTTCTCTCATTTGACCCTCTTTATTTTTCTAATGAAGTAAGTGAAGCAGTTATAACCACCACAGAAACTGGAGCTCAGCATGACTAAATAACTTGCCTAAGCTCACAAAGCTATTGAGCAAGGAAGCCAGGATTTTAGAACACTCCGTATCACGTGTCTTATTTGTGTAACTTTGTTAATATTTGTTGTTTTCTTTCCTCCAATCAGTGATTCTCACATTTTGTTCATTATAATCAGATTTTGGACCCCAACTCTAGAGATTCTATTCAGTAGGTCTGGAGTGGGACCTGACACTTTGCCTATTTTAACAAGCTCCCAGCTATCTTTGTGCTTTGAAAACCAGTAGCTTAGGCTATAAACTCCTTAAGAACAACCATTCTTTTCTCTTTTTTCAGTCAGTTGTCCTCACTCAGTTACTGTCACATAACTGCTTTGTTGTGCCACCTTTAACAACTAACTCAGTCAGGGAGTTCTTTTTTCACTCTGGAACCATGGCTCATGCAGTTTAAATGGATTTCACTTGTTTTGTGGCAGAGATTCAGAACAGCTGTGTGGGCTCCTCTTATACTTATTTAGTAAGCATTTCTCAACTTGTTTTTCAACAAGTGTGGTCCAGGAACCACATGCAATAGCATCATCATGGTGCTTAACAGAAATATCCATTCCTGAGTCTGAATTCAGAACCACCGAGTCAGAGTGTGTGGAGTTGGAGTGTGTTAACAAGTGCCCAAGGTAAGTCGCTTCCATACCAGAGTTGCAAATCTCTGCATTAAAATGATTTTAAGATTCTCTTTTCACTTGTATCTCCTGCTAAATGAAAAACTTGGGTTTCTTTAAGTTTCCCTCCTAAAGTTAATTTTCCAGATTTTCTCTGAACCCTCTCCAACTTGTTTGAGTAGCAGGGGATGAATTTTTGGGCATGTTTTCAAAGAGTTCTGCATGCCGTTCCCATGTGTGGGTTTCTGCCCAGTATTTACAGAGAAGTTTTTTAATAGGCAGTGTTTGGAAAGTGACTACTGAAGATGTGAAATGGACTAGGCAAGGAAAATGAAAAAGTTGCTTTAACTTTCACATAAGACTCTTTTGAATTTTCTATTTAATCTTCAGCCTGAAACTTTGGTCTTCATAATAATTATCTGAATGAACCTGATTCTATAAATACTGCTTAAAATATGTAATTTATTTATTCACTTTAGATCTCAAAGTCCTTCAAATTCCCTTCATTACTGACTATGATTCATGAATTTTAATTGGAAAAATAACATTGTTTCAGGGAATATATATGTACTTTCAGAGTAAGCCATTAGACATTAGACTAAGTCTATGAGTTTGTTTTATTGTTTTTCCAAGCCAGTGTTTTCAAAAGTGTGGGAATTACCTACTTAGTTGAGGAAACGTTCTTTAAGGTGTCTTGGGAATTCCGAAGTAACTATAGTGGAAGATCATTAATTGGTCTGGAGTAGCTGATCTTACCAGTTTCTTCCTAGGACTTAAGACCTTGAAAGTAAAATTTTCTTTGGCTTATTCCAACGATAAATATTTTATTTGACTTAGTAGAGAGTTGAGACCTCTTAGTAGAGACCTCTCATGTGATCCGCTGCCTCCTTCTTCCACATTTAAGGACTCTTATGATTACATTGGACCCACCTGAATAATCCAGGCTAGTCTTCTTATCTCAAGCAAGGTCAGTTGACAAGCAACTTTAATTTCTTTTGCAACTTTAATTGCCCTGTACCTTGTATTGTAACATATTCATAGGTTGCAGATCTTAGGATGTGGCCATCTTTCAGTTCAGTTCAGTCACTCAGTCATGTCTGACTCTTTGCGACCCCATGAATTGCAGCACGCCAGGCCTCCCTGTCCATCACCAACTCCCAGAGTTCACTCAGACTCACGTCCATCGAGTCGGTGATGCCATCCAGTCATCTCATCCTCTGTCATCCCCTTCTCCTCCTGCCCCCAATCCCTCCCAGCATCAGAGTCTTTTCCAATGAGTCAACTCTTAGCATGAGGTGGCCAGAGTACTGGAGTTTTCAGCTTTAGCATCATCATTCCTTCCAAAGAAGACCCAGGACTGATATCCTTTAGAATGGACTGGTTGGATCTCCTTGCAGTCCAAGGGACTCTCAAGAGTCTTCTCCAATACCACAGTTCAAAAGCATCAATTCTTTGGTGCTCAGCTTTCTTCACAGTCCAACTCTCACATCCATACATGACTACTGGAAAAAACAGCCTTGACTTTAAGGGGTGGTTATTCTGCCTGCCATAGATCCTGTTAGAGAAACAGTTAATAATTATAACTTAACTTCTTGAAGTATGATCCCTGAGCTAGGAGCATCAACATTACCTGCAAATCTCTGGTTGTACCTCAGATCTACCAAATCAAAAACTGGGACTGAGGTCTGGCAATGTGTATTTTAACAAGCCCTTCAAGTGTTTCTGGTGCACACCAATATTTGAGAATCACTGTTTTAAGTACTACCTGCTGGTGGCTCAGATGGTGAAGAATCTGCCTGCAGTGTGGGAGACCTGGGTTCGATTCTTGGGTTGGGAAGGTCCCCGGGAGGAGGGCATGGCAACCCACTCCAGTATTCTTGTTTGGAGAATCCCCATGGACAAAGGAGCTGGCAGGCTACAATCCATGGGGTTGCAAACAGTCGGACATGACTGAGTGACTAACACTTTCAATTTTCACTAAAAAATTCAAGGGAACTCTTTATTGTGACTTAACACTGTCAGTTGATTAAGGACTTCACATTTTACTTAGTATTTTTTACTTGGGATTTAAGGTTCCAGGAACCCAAAGAATTCAGGAGATGACTTGGGATCTCTGAAGATGCATGCATGACATCTCCATCTTCTCCATACCACATTGATTTTTATTATTATTTTCTTCTTGGGGGTGGTGGTGAGGGCATGATTGATTGTATATAATTTCATTTGGAAAAATTTAACACGGCTGATTTTTTTTCTGAAAACAGCTAAATATATTGAATGTTAGTTACAACTTCATGATTTAAGTCCAGCAGAGTTACTCTCACATTTTTGCTGTTGACTTTTGCTGTAGGTCTAGCTGAATAAGATAAAACACAGAAGAACCTAGACCTTTTATTAACATACTTAGATAAGGAAAAACAATTTGAGGAGCCATCAACTTATCATTTGTGGCAGATTGTGATATCTGAATGAAAAGATGATCCACTAAAAAAAAAAAAAAAGAAACTCCAAACCCCAAAACACCCAAATAAACAAAAACCTTGTCCAACCACTGTTTGCCTGAAGCTGGCATCTGAGAAGAATTTTCCCAGGAACAGGCAGCACCTGAAATTACCAAGTGTAAATATGATGGGAAGAAATGAGCATGAAAGAAGTTTGAAAAATCCATGGTTTTCGTGTTTGCTTCCTACAGCTTTTCATGAGGGCCTGGTTTCCTCTTTAACCTGCAGAGCTCTTCAAAATAAAAGCAGTAAGTGGACCTCTCTAGGACTCTTACACCCTTCTCAGACTTCTTCCTGTCCACTCCACATCTGCAAGGTGACTATCTTAAATTTGTCGAGTTTTTCTTCTTTCTGTTTATCATTTAGGCCTCTTTGACTTATATCAAGTCTTCAAAGTTTTTCTCAATTAACTCAAAATTTAAAAAATATTAATTGAAATATTATGTGATGCTCTTAACTCTATCCTGGGGTTATAGGGATGAGCCAAATGGACATAATTCCTGCTCTCACTAAGCTGAAATAAGGTCATCTATTTCCCTGTCATCTGCTATTGGATTATGCTCTCTGATAGTCCAGCTGCTCTAACCATTGTGTGTTGTAACATATTTGTTGTTTTCGCATTTATCTCTGATGCACACACATTTTCAAAGCTCACATTATATTAGTCTGAAATTATATGGTATTTTAAGAAAGATTATTTACCTTATATTTCTAACTGCCTTCAGGCTGTTTCCATTTTATGTGAGCTTCTTCCTTCCCTTTGTTTTCTGAATCGAATTAGGCTTGAGAGGCATCGTGAAATAGGTCAAATGGGTTTGGATTTGAATCTCAGGTCTCTCTCATATATGTATATGTATATATGTTTATATTTTGTTGTATTTATGTTTATATGCATATATAAAAACAATTTTAATGTAATATTTCTAAGCTTCAGTTTTCTCAGTTAAAATAGGGATTATGTATGACCCTGGAAGGTAGTTGTGAAGATTAAAATATATGTACATGTGTAAAGTACGTATGTGTGTGTAGATATTGCTGCCGTGTTGGCTCAGTGGATAAAGAACCTACCTGCCATGCAGGAGACACAGTTTCAATCCCGGGGTTGGGAAGATCCCTTGGAGAGGAAATGGCAACCCACTCCAGTTATCTTGCCTGGGAATTCCCAGGGACAGAGGAGCCTGGTGGACCCCAGTCCATGGGGTTTCAAGAGTTGGAACTGACAGCAACTGAACCACAACTGCCACCATATTATACTTTAAAATGGAGAGAGCTTTATGACTTACATATAATGTAATAAGCATCATTTCTCACATCCCCACTGCCTCCCAATCAATTATTCTTATGAAATATGAACTCTTTTGGTTCTTTCTTCTCAATCCCATCACTATAAGTCAACTGTAGAGATCCCTACATTGACTTCCTATTCTTTTTCTTTCTAATCCTTCACCTGTAATTTTTCTAAAATGTTATTTTCAGCACATTACTCCCTTGCTTCAGTGTACACTGTAAACACTGCCCCTTGAAGGACTCTGGTGTTCTTCATGCTTTACTTTCCTTTTATCCTTGATAAAACTGCTTTGTCATCTCCATTGCAAAAATCTGTTCACCCTGTTGATACTTGCTGCTTTTCTTCCCTTAGATGTATTATGCTTAGTTTTACCTCTGACTCTGCTTGTATTGTAGCTTCCCTAGTGGCTCAGACAGTAGAGAATCTGCCCAAAATGCCGGAGACCTGGGTTCAGTCCCTGGGTTGGAAAGATACCTTGGAGAAGGGAAAGGTAACCCACTCCAGTATTCTTGCCTGGAGAATTCCATGGACAAAGGAGCCTGGAGAGCTACAATCCATGGGGTCACAAAGAGTTGGACACAGCTGAGCAACTAACACACAGACACACATACACTGCTTATATTGTGCTTGAATTTTAAATTGCATGTAAGTCCATCTGAAGTTTGAAAGAAAATACTTAAATTTCACTTACAGGCTACATATACTTAATAAGATGTATTAGGTCTCTTTGATTATAAGCTATAGAAATCAAGCTAGCTTTAGGCCAGAAAGGTATTATTATTACTTCATGGAATCCAAGTACAATTTGCACAACTAAACTAGGAGAAAGGGGATTCAACAGTCATAGGAGCAGCTAGAACCAGAGAGCAGACATAGCTCAGGACTCATTCTGTTTCTCATCACTGCTTCTCCTCTGCCTTTTGGTTTTACATACTCTCCCTCCAGGCTTGATTCTTCCAAGTTTTGGGCCCTTCACCAAAGGCTCTTCCAAAGCAGGAGGCTGACTTTCTTTTAAGGACTCTGATTGGTCTAGCTAAGGTCGAGTGTCTGCTCCTGGGCTATTTAACTCTAGCAGCAGAGTCATATAGAAGTATGGAAGTTCCCATACACTGTGTATGCATGTATATGATGGTGTATGCCCGGGAGCATTTCCCAGCTTCAGAGAGGAAAGAACGCTAGATGTCAATACTATAGATGTATTATTATTAACAAAGCTCCTGGATACTTCAGGGTGGATTCACTGTGCTCTTTTGAGTTTGACATTGTGGAAGGTGATGTTATCTTCACACAACATCTCCTTTGATGTAAGTGAGAGAGATGTTATACTGATCTTGATAGTCCACTGGCATGACTAAAAATACATTTATTATACCTCTGCTTGCAAGTGCTTTATGTGATGAGGTTGCAAACATAATTAATTATTATTTATTTTTTAGATGTAATCATTGGGCTTCCCCCATGGCTCAGTGATGAAGAATCCCCCTGCCAATGCAGGAGGCACAGGAGGTGTGGGTTCAATCCCTGGGTTGGGAAGATCTCCTGGAGTAAGAAAGGGCAAACTACCCCAGTATTCTTGCCTGGAAAATTCCATGGACAGAGGAACCTGGCAGGCTACAGTCCATGGGGTCTCAAAGAGTTGAACATGACTGAAGAGCCTTAATATACACCAGTTCTATAATATTTATAATAGTGTCACATAGTTTAAACTTAAGGTTTTACTTGTTCTGAACATATACTTCTGCAGCAAAGTAACATGTGAAGTCATCTATAGTCACTATCAATTATACCTAGGCCACTGCTAAACACCAAATGACCCAATGAATAAATACAATATTTTAATAACTGCCAGTATTTTAAAAACTATATCAGTCTTTATTTTAGATAATGTCTTTTTTTTTTTTAGAATTTCTGAAAAGCTTTTTACTTTGTATTGAGGTATAGCTGATTAACAAACGATGTTGTGATAGTTTAGGTGAAACAGCAAAGGGACTCAGCCATACATATACATGTATCGATTCTCCCCCAAACTCCCCTCCCATCCAGGCTGCCACATAACAAGATAATGTCTTTTGATACATTAAAATATTGCAAAGAACAGGAGTGGTAGTTTGGGACCAAATATTTATTTTCCAAAATGGAATCATTCATTTGATAAAGTTGATTCTAGTCACATATGGAACTTTAATTTAGCTTTGCAATCTTTTTCATTTTGATGAGACCCTTGAAATTTAAGAAAATCTTTGTTTGCATCTGTTAAAATTAAAAAAAAAAAAAACAAAAGAAATGTAGGCATCTAATATAAACTTCAGGTTTCTAATCGTCCTGTGGTTTTTCTCTACCTGTAAGTTTAATAACTGAAATGAAATGTTAGTACTTAACAGTTGGAATCCTCTTTGATTTTGGTTACCTTACTAAATAAGCTGCTGACACAGCATGAGCGCTTGTAAAAGATAAAAAAAGATCGTCTCTGGTATGAACTGAAACACCCTCTCCTACTGCTTTGCCTTGCATATGTCTGTATGGGGCTAAACATCTGGTGGACCACTTATTATTTGTGAATGAGGGCAATTATCCATGGCACAGGTGTGTTATCTTCTGAAAGATCTTATTTCATTCTAATATAGACATGTCTGCAAATAATTTATGAGGTGCTCTTAATTTATAGTCATTTTTCCCATGGAGAATAATTGCTAAGCTGCTTTTCTTCACTTTACCTTTCATTTTTCTAAATGAAGGATTGGACTATGACATTTTTAAGCTAGGATGGTTATTGTAGCATATTTGATGAACACATAAGTGCTAAATAAGATACTGGATTTTCCATATAAACCTTAGAGGAGTTGCTATAATTTTCAAAATAATCTATGTCAAGACCACATTACCTTTGCAGTCAATAGGTTCTTGGTAGAAGCTCTTGGTAGAACTTTCCTGTAATTTTGGCCATGCTCTCTTTTTACTGTCAGTATTGGATATAGAGATCTAGGGCCCAGCAATGTACTCATTCATTTCTTTTAAAAATGTGCATATTTTATTAGCTTCACTTTTGTTCTGCTTTATTGTACATAGCTTGATTTTGTGACTGTTTCCTTGAAAGTCAAGGAGCTTCTAATTATTTCAAATTCAAAAATTATTATTTGCATTTTACATGTTCACAAATAAATAATATTATTCATTAACAGACAGGGAAGACTTTTGACTCTTTCCCTAACAGGCCACATTCTTCTTAAAGTCCATTCTGAGTTACTTGAAATTAAAAACAATGGAATCTTTCCTCTCTACAGAAGCTGTGTTTTTCTATACAGAGTATCTTCAATAGATATTTATAAATGGAATCAGAAATTATGGATCAAAACTAGTGCTTAGTAGCCAGATAACTCTGGACAAATAATCTTTCAGAATTCAGCAAACTTTTAAAGTATATGGACTCTAAAAACACAGACCTGGGTTCAAATCCGGGCTCTGTTCCTTCACTCACTATGTGACCTCTCTTAAATGTCGGTTTTCTAAATATAAAATGGGGATAAAAATCATGCTAATGTAAGATTTGTCTACAATGCTTAGCATAGTGCTCTACAGAGGAAGTATCTGTGCTTACTAACCATTGCCATTAGGAAATACGAAACGAGAATACCTGCTCTGCCTGTCTCAGAGAGTCTTATAATTGTCAAATGGTGACATATGTATAAAGCACTACATAAATGTAAGATACTATTTTAATATTTTGTAAGATATATCTGCCCTGTGTGAAAGAATCCTTGGTTTTAGCAGTGCCAAAATTTTGAAGATTCCTTCTTGTTCACTGTTGTATCCATAGCACTTAGCATGGTGCCAGGCACATTATATAGTAGTTCCAGAAATTCTTGTTGAATGAAGTGATTGTGCTGCTTACTTTGCCACTTTTTGAAGCTTGAAACAAATTCTTATCCTCTCTTCTACCAGTGAGGTTTTTAAGTCTCACTTTGTTGGAAATCACTGGGAAAATTTTGGGGTTAAATCTTGGGTTTTTCTATTTGAAGACCTGGAGAAGCAATATAATACAGTATCTTTGAAGGTGAAACAAAAGCAAATCAGAAGGCAGCTTCATTCTTACCTTCGCCAGCTTATCAATTAGTTTTGAATGGATTTGACTGGTAAGGGGAATAAAAGTAGAGAGCCTTCTATGACTGAATAATCAGGTAGAACAGGAGATCTGGCTAAGTCAGGCTTAAGATAAAGACTTAAGCTGCTTTGTATTAGAAAATATTAAGAAGAAAGACATAACATTTTAAAGACTACCTTTCTCTCACTTTTACAGAATAGAGCACAAAAACGTTATTATAAAATCAAATGAAAATAGGTGACAGGAAAAGAGAGAAATTAGTTTTGAATAGTTAAAGAACATATGATCTTTAATTTGTTGCAACAAGTTTAAACATGTTTGGTATTTGGTTTCTTATGGGCCTAGAATATTCTTCCAAAAATATGGTCACCCACCCTCTCCATAAATTTAAATTTTCCTCTCTATCAAACCACAGCCATGTCTCCTATGATTTTTATCTGGAGGGACTGAATAGAGAGTGATACAACGTCTATTTTTGGCTTCTATATCGGGCATTGTTTTTGTTGAATGAAGAGATCACTGGAAGCCTAGAGATGGCCTAATTTAGATTAAATAACAATATTGATTAAGTAATCCAGTGGTTTTCAACCTGAGTTGGGCATCATAATTACTTGGGAAACTCCTTAAAAATAGATTCCTTTTCAGACTTCCTTATTCAGTAAGTTGAGGAGTTGAGAGTGAAAGAGGCATTGTATTTTGAAAAGATTCTAATGCAGGAGATTTTGATTGTGGAAACCAATGATCTAGCTCAATATAGCTTTAAAAAAAAAAACAAAACAAAAAAAACAAAGAATTTTGAACCAAGAGAAGGGAACTGATTTTTAAGAGTGTGTTGCCCAACTATTGAAGAGTTGCCAGTGCTCTAAAATAAGGTTAGGAAAATGCACAGCGTAAAAAAAGATGTATTTTTAAAGTCAATAAGAGATTTTGTCTCCTACCAGAGGCCAGAGTCACTAGCAGATAATGAGTAAATCCTCAAGACTGGACTTTTTCTCTCTTCATTCAGATTCCCAGCCATTTGCTCCCACCCAGCATGTGACAACATTGTTGGAATAGATAGGAGCTCAAGCATAGTGAAAAAGAAATTAATACCTCACCTGCTGGAAACAAATGCAGGAAACTGTGAGGCTCTCATGTCTCCTTATGTAACCTGTGTTCTTATTAGTTAGGATTTTGAGGGCAAATCTAAATATTAGTTATCTCTCTCCCATTAATTATTGTCACAGAGATTTAAAGGGTCAGAGACTTCGAAGTTAATGCCTCGTTCAGTGTGGGAAAAGTAACACTATGCACTTTGGGTGCTGTTTTTCTTTCTGGCTGACTGCAGACCAATTGTTTCTGCCCCATCTCAGCTGGCTAGCAAAATGCTAATTTGTATAGAGCGGCAATTTTCGTGGTGGGAAGGGGCAACATCAAACTCACTCTTGATTTCAGGTGAGACTCTGGATCTCAGAACTTATACGCAAAGTATCCATCATGTTTTATGCCCACCCTTTTTCTCTATAGAAGACATCTCTGGGTGTTCCTTTACTATGGCTATTCTGGTTTTCTTTTATGGCAAACAATTTTCTTTCCTGCAAACTAATTAAAGAAGTCCAAAGTACTTGTGTCATTTTATTTAGAGGCAGGTGATACAGCATGGAGTTAGGAAGTTAAAACAAACAAAAAAACTAGGCTGTAGTGTTAGTTAGCAGTGAGTTTTGAACCTATTGATTATGCTTTCATTGTCTTGGATTCCTCATAGAATGAGAACAATAATAGCTGCTTCTCTTATCACATAGTTTAACTGAGGATTTTGAAAGTGAAATGGTAAAGCAAGCAATTTGCTGTACTAAAAACTCTGTACTCCAATCTTGATCATCCCATCATTGATTGCTCTTCTCAATGGGATTGAATTTTCCTAAGGATTCCTTTAGAGAAATGATACTTCTATGCAGCACATTAAAATCCAGTTCAAAGTGAAGAATACACTTGAAAGAGTTGAGGCGTCAGTTCTTAACAGGTGGTAAGATCTTATGAAGATACCACCAAACATGTGGACAGATCAGCAGGAGAGCATCATCTGGCAGTCAGGAGGAACAGTGGCTGGATATGCTCACCTGGCAGGAGACAGGTGGAGAGGCAGCAGGAGAGCCACACCATTGGCTCCAATACTTGACATTAATCACATTCCTATGGAAATGCTGTAATTTTTATAGTACGCTCATGGAAGAAAACTGTCAAGTTCTATTGGATGTTCACTTACACTTTAAGAATAAGACAAACAAACAAGTTAAACCACCAAATAATTTTGTCCCAGCAAAATCCTGAAACAGAATGGAAATAATATTAAGTTTATCATGGTGGCCAAACCTTGAGAATCCTATAATGTTTTGAAGGCATAGGCTTCTCTTTTGTGGTAAGAAAGATTTTTGCCAGAAAAATACTGGCTAGTATGCAGTTTATTTCTTTAAATGCCCTCTTAGTTGCAAGATGGAGTTTAATATCCCCTAGAAGCACTGGACAGTGTTGCTTTTAGCCAACAGGATTTTACTTCTTTTTCTGTTGAGGGAGCAAAGTGGTAACCATGAATAGAATGACAGAATAATTTGCTCAGGCAATGCAACTCCTTGGTTTGCTCTTATACCTCTTGGTTCACATTTTACCATAAAAGAAAGATAGATTCATTTGACCATGGAGGTTGCCTGGATACATGTTTAATAAAAGTTTATCACTGAATAAAGGAATGAGTAGTATTTCTGTTGCCTGCTTACTGATACAACCATTTGCTTTAGACTTCTATCCCAGTAGTCTTAACACCTTGTTAGTGAATGACAAGTCTTCAGCAGAAAGGCCTAGATTTGCTTTGCAATTCAATGAAACCACCAAGGATCTGAGCTTCTTGCTTTGTCATACTCAGTGAGTTGATAGTATCTCCCCTCGTAGTCTCAAGATGAACTATTGCACCTCCAAGCATAATTTTGGAGCAGAAAACAAGGTTGGAGGAAGAGAGGCTGTTCTTATCATGGAAGAAAATTGTTCGCAGAAGTCTTCCAAAGCTACTTAAATCTCATTGACTATGATGAGATTCCATGTCTATATCAGGAGTCATTGGCAAAGGGGAATGGGATTCTTAACCATTGTCTTACATAGTCATGATTCATACTTGGGTTAGGCAAATTCTCTCTTCCACAAAAAATTGGGATTTTATTCAAAATGAAGAAGTAGAAAGTAGCTACCATCACCATCTATCATATTTCTAGATGGTAGAATCTACATCATATTGTCTAGCTATACCTAAGCATCTACCATAGTGTTTGGTCAATAGTAGAGCTTCAAGAAATCAAGTAAATTGTAAATGAATGAATCCAGAAAGTGAAAGTGAAGTTGCTCAGTCGTGTCCAACTCTTTGTGACCCATGGACTGTAGCCTACCAGGCTTCTCCATCCATGGGATTTTCCAGGCAAGAATGAGAGCCAATCAATTAAAAAAAAAAAGAGTCCAATAATATGTTGCATTTATTGAGCAACTAGTATATTCTAGGTAGTAAGATACATAATGTCTAATTTTTATAGATATTCTATAAGGTGGATTTTAAGATCTTCATTTTATATACAGAAAAACTAAGGCAAAGAGAGCTTGAATAATTTGCCTAAGTTCATATAGCTAGAAAGTTGAGTCTATGTGGTTCTAAAATCCAGTCTTCTTCCATAATATCATAGTGTCTATATTTGGATATAATTTTTGGTTCTTGGCCTGCCTGATATAGTTATCTCCAAGACTAGAGAATCTCTGATAGAAACTGAAGTCTTAGCTTATATCTTCTGTAAGCAACTGTATCTGTAAATCAAACTGAATGGGAAAGTAGTAGGTAAAAATCAAATATAGGTAATATACCAGTTTCTAGACTAATTTTCCTATTGACCTTTTCAATTTGTTCAACTCAGCTGCTTAGTTGAAAAACAAGCCACCTTAGTTAGGAGAGAGAATATATAGAATAAGACTTCTTATTCCTGGACAATAGAGATATGACTAATTTGGGATTTCATGAGAAAACTAATCAGTTCTTACTTAGACCACTGCAAGGGCTGGGCTGTGTAACTGGTACCCTGTATCCACTTGGGTCTTTTCCCAAATGGCAGCCCAAATGATTTTTCAATCAATGTGTCACTCACTAGCTTAAAATTTTCAGTGGCTTCTTAGTGTACTTAGAATTAAAACTGGTGATGGTGATGCTTTAGTCACTATAAGTCGTGTCCAACTCTTGTGATCCCATGGACTGTAGCCTGCCAAGCTCCTCTGTCCAGGGGATCTCCCAGGCAAGAATACCAGCATAGATTGCCATTTCCTTCTCCAGGGAATCTTTCCAGCCCAGAGGTGGTACCCAAGTCTCCTGCATGGCAGGCAGATTCTTTACCACTGAGCCATCAGGGAAGCCCTAATGTGACTTTAATTCTCTGATGCTCCATTAGAACTGGCCTTCTTTCTACCTCTTCCATCCTCACCTTGCACTACTCCTTCCTTTTTGCCTTTCAGCTACTTCAGTCTCAGTTTATTCCCCACACTCACCAGACTTCCTCCTACCAAAGAGTTTTCATACACTGACCCCTGACTGGAAAGTTCTTTCCTGATGCCAAGTTAAGTTACACTCAGGTTTCATGGCTTAAGTGACATTTCTCTGACAGCTAACCCCTCCACCCCCCACCCCAAGGTAAGACTTCTTTATCCTGTGTTCTCTTTGAACTCCATTTCCTTTCTTTTCTAGCAGTTATCTCACTTTGTGATTATATACTGATTTACATAATCATAGGATTGATGTCTGCCTCTCCTCACAATGCACTAAGGGTGAAGAGCACAGGTGATGGAGCCAAGTGACCTGTGTTCAAAGTGCAGTTCTAACATTTAAACTAGCTATCTGACATTGAACAAGTTACTTTCCATGCCTCAGTTTCCTTAACTGTAAGAGGGGACTATAATATCTACTTCTCAAAAGTAGCGAGGATTTAATAGCTTAAAGTGAAAGTATTAGTTGCTTAGTCATGTCTGACTTTTTGTGACCCCAGGGACTATAGCCCACCAGGCTCCTCTGTCCATGGAATTCTCCAGACAAGAATACTGGAGTGGGTTACCTTCTCCAGGGTATCTTCCCAACTAAGGGACTTTAGCCTAGGTCTCCTGCATTGCAGGTAGATTCTTTAATGTCTGAGCCACTGGGGAAGCCTGTAATAGCTTAATACATATATAAAGTATTTAGAGCAGTACCTACTACATTTTAAGTATTATTTAACATGGTTAGCTCTGTAAGAAAAGAATCTCGTCTACCCAGCTCACCATTGTAACCTTACTATATAATCTCACCAGAAAGCACAGTGTCTTCATATAGTAAATGTACAGCAACCATTTGTTAGGTGAATGGATGAAGATAGGAACGGCTACTTAAACACAAATATCACTTCATTTTTTTCAGTCATCCTTACAGCTTTTCCCTAGGGTGTAATAAAAAAGACATGATATTTTTTGTTGTTTGAGAATGCCAGATCTTAATATCCATCCATCCAGGCTATTTGGAACCCAATTAAATCTTTAAAATTTGCCTCACTACTGAAATACATTGGTGTTTGAAATGGGATAGGCTTCCAGTCCATGTAGACACGGTTATCTCTGAACTCCCTTACAGTTCTAAAATAGGGCCGATTTACTTCTCTATATTTTAACAGACTTGTCAATAACATTTGACTTTCTAGGTGAATCTCTTTCTTTTCTGTTGGAGAGCCCCCAAATTTGCATGGTCTAATTGGTTGACCTTCAGAAATTTACTGAATTTTCTGGCAAGACTGTTGATGAAGCAAGATCGATTTTTTCCCCAGCATTTTCATTTACTTCATCTTTGACTTTATTCTTTTCCTTTATAGTATGTATGGTCTCTACCCACAGACCCTTTGAACATCTGTATAAAGGGGATGGGTCACTAACGTCATCAATTTGCCTATCAATCAGCAGGTAGAATGGATTGGGCTATTGGTTCATTTGTTGTTCATTCATTCATTTTAATTTTATCCATATGGAATCCACTAAAAGTAGGAATCCTGAGATGAAGGTCAGGAATATTATTGCAATAGCTGAGATACAAAAGGTTGTTGATTGAACCCTGATAGGATAAGATTCAGGGAGTCACATGGTCACGTAGGAGGGCAAGGTAGGAAAGAAAAAGAGAATGAGACTGAGAAGAAATCGGCCAGTGAATGAGTAAAATTTAAAAAAAAAACAACAAGTAAACTCTTTGGAAACGTCCTTTAAAAATGTCAGCCTGTACAGACAAGCTTTTCTTTTACAGGCAGCAATGGACCTGAAATGCATTATTCAGAGAGGACAATATTACTGAAGTCAACATGTATGGTGACAACTTTGCCTTGTTGCAGAAAGGAAAAAAATAGTGATGTGGAAGGGCTTCAAGTAAATGAAAATGAATCCAGTTCATAATCAAGTAAAAATGTTATGGGTCCAGAGCCAGAGAATATTCTTATAGTGGGCTTTTTTCAGCACCCTAAATTTAACCAGATGGAATGCTTTTTAAAGCACCACCCTATTCAAACTTTGGAAGTGAAGAATTTGTCTTTTAATGGTAAATTTGCATTCCATCAGAAGATGGAACACATCATCCTCAGCTTACTTTATTGCCCAGAAATAAATTATAATTTATTTTACTTTATGGTCTATGATGAATACCTAGATTTCAGAAAATTTATTTAAGACATGATCCAGTAGAGGTATACAAACAACATGGGTTGAAAATATTAAAAATGTGAACTCCATTCCTGGTGTACTGAAAGCCATGTAACCACAAATTCTTGTTGGTTTTAATATGAATATCCTATTTCACAAACCCCAAATAGTGAGGTTAGAGAGAGAATACTACCCTGAATATGGAAAAATTAATATAGCTGAATTATTAGCAAGGGAGGATCTAGTTGCCGAAATGCAAATGGGTCAACAGCAAGTTAACACAATCCAACAGGGAAGCGTGGGGACTGTCAAAAATTCTTGGTTTGGAAATAGTCCCATATGCTACTGAAACAGCATCTTGATTTTCTGATAGCTACGACAAGTGGAAGCTGTAGTGGTGGAATTAGTGCCTATGTTGTTCTGATTTTTATACAATGGGCTATGCCTTTATCAGTTTAGTAGGTTCATTTAGACATCTGTTGGTGCAAGGAATGTAAAAGCAATTTTAGGTCAACAAATATTGATTGAGTGTCAAATATTAGGGTCTGTAATAGACCCTAAGATCATGAGAGGTGATGGATACAAAGGGAATAGAGACTCTTGCTTATTCTTGCAGAATTAACAAACCCAGAGAAGGATCCAGACATGGAAACAAGTCGTCATATTGTGATTCAGGCTTTACTTGAGATTTGCATGCGATGCAAGGGGGCTCAGAAGGCAGCCACTACTGCTTCTGGGGTGAAGGAGGGAACTTTAGCCAGAGAAGTTTACATTTACATGGGCCTTTTCAAGTGACTAGGACATTGCCAAGCCAAGAAGGAGAAGGCAGAGTGTACGGGTAAGCACATTGGTTAACTCATCTGGGAATGGCAGACTAGTTGATGTGGGTGGATCAGAGTTTAAGAGAGGGATAACATCATTACTTTTGAGCCTCAAGATAATCCTGGGAAGTAGATGGCTATTAACATCTTTAGTTCACAGATGAGGAAGCTGAAGCACTGAAAGGCTGAGTGACTTACCCGACCTTGCCCAGCTGAGGGTTGTTTCACAGCTTCAGCTTCATAATCTTGAGAAGTAGTTTTATAGATAGAACACAACTGAATTTGTTCAGTGATATTAAAAGGAGACTATGGGAGAACATTGATATTAAAATGCTAAAGTGGGAGAACATTTTATTATGATGTCTTAATAAAAATAATGCTAAACAGGGTAAACCATCAAATGCTTGAGAATGAATTATTCATTACATATAAGCCTGTCTTTGGAGAATGAACTGGCAATCCACTCCAGTATTCTTGCCTGGAGAATCTCATGGACAGAGGAGCCTGGCAGGCTATAGTCCATGGGGTCAAAAGAGTTGGACATGACTTAGTGACTAAACCGCCACCACCCCCACAAGCCTATCTTACATCACCCAGTATATTTTTGCTTGCCTACTTTCATCAGATAATGATCTTTCTTGGGACACATTAGATGAGAGGGTTCTTCTGAGATCTCCTTCAGATATAATTGGTTCACTTAAATTCATTTGAATGGTCTACTAAAGTGTTGTTGTACCTTAAAAGGAAATTTAACCTTTGTGATAGAAGGAGATTGAGAGATGGGGAGTGGTTCCTGGTCTGGGGGCATGAAAAATAATTCCTCACAGTTAATAGGAAAGGATGAAGGAAAGTTTAATGTGTGGGAAAAAATAAAAGACAAAGTCTTAATTTATCATCTAGGAAGTAGAGTCAGAAAATAAAGCCCAGGAAAATGTAGTCAAGGGAACATCAATTATAATGAACTCTTAAGTGGCTTATTGGAGTCCAGGCAGAAGAGGGGACAAAAGGAAAAACACATTAGGAGAATGGGTTTTATTATATTGCTATTGTAAAGAAAAAAATACGAGTGGGAAAAATTGGCCTGTTTAGGAAGAAGAGGGATAAGCAGGCTCAATTCATGGGATAGGTTGCATTCCAGTGCTCTGTGACAATCTAGAGTGATGGGATGGGGTGGGAGGTGGGAGGATTTCAAGAGGGAAGGGACATATATATACCTATAGCTGATTCATGTTGATGTATGGTAGAGACCAATACAATATTGTAAAGCAATTATTTTCCAATTAAATAATTTTCTAAAAATTGCAAGTATTCAGATTTATCTCTTTGAAAATAAATTTTAGTGATTTACTGAAAGTTGTGTCCAACTCTTTGCAACCTCATGGACTATACAGTCTATGGTATCCTCCAGGCCAGAATATTGGAGTGGGTAGCCATTCCCTTCTCTGGGGATCGTCCCAGCCCAGGGATCAAACCCAGGTCTCCCATATTGCAGGTGGATTCTTTACCAGCTGAACCACCAGGGAAGCCCAGGAATACTGGAGTGGGTATACTATCCCTTCTCCAGGGGATCTTCCTGATCCAGGAATTGAACTGGGGCCTCCTGAATTGCAGACAAATTCTTTATCAACTGAGCTAACAGGCAAACCCCTTAAGCCCAAGTGAAAATACAGAGCTTCTCAAGTCTTTAATTGTGACTTCTAGGTATGGTAAATTTTTCTCAAGTCTAACTTCAAGATCTCCAAATTCTTTTTAAATAAAGCTCAGGTTTTAAAAAACTTGATGTCTTATCACCAGAAAAGACAGTTGTCTGCTGCTGGATTATTGTTTTTACTTAAGTAACAATTTTTAACAATAATAAGAGGGTGGAACAAATTGAGAGCATAGCATTGAAACATTTACCATCACCATATGTAAAATTAGACAGCCAATGGAAATTTGCTGTATGATGCAGGGAGCTCAAATCCAGTGTTCTGTGACAACCTAGAGGAGTGTGATGAAGTGGGAGATGGGAAGAAGGTTGAAGAGGGAGGGGACTTACATATACCTATGGCCAATTCATGTTAATATATGGCAGAAACCAACACAATATTATAAAGCAATTATTCTGCAATTAAAAATAAATTAAAAAATAATAATGAAACTATGATTCTACTGCTGCTGCTCAGTCGTTTCAGTTGTGTCCGACTCTGTGCAACCCCAGAGACGGCAGCCCACCAGGCTCCCCTGTCCCTGGAATTCTCCAGGCAAGAACACTGGAGTGGGTTGCCATTGAAGCCACCATTTTTTTGGTAGAAATCTGTATGTACCTGGATTTGGTCTGATTCCCTTACAGTACTGCTATCACCTGGCACAGCATCTTCAGTATCATCAAAACACAACATCATGGCCATAAGTGAAGACTTCATGATTTGCAAGGCCACTCTGATCTGGCTCAGGTTTGGCAGAACTGTTCTGGTAACAACAGATTGCAGAGAACACTGGTAAGTAATCCACCCAAAACCAAGCCAGTTCCTGACATACAGGGAATACAGTAAAATATTGGCTAGTGATCCCCTTTTGTTGAGTAACTTTTTTCATCCTGTGCCCTTGAAGATCTTGTCTCCTAGTCTCCCGCTCACTGGATAAGAGGCAGGGGAAAATGGATAGAGCTCTCACAATGGCAGTTGGGTGACTTGAGCTCCTCCTGAAAAGTAAACAATGTACTTCTACATAACTAAGGCCCAAAGATGAAATTAAAAGATGTTTGCTCCTTGGAAGAAAAGTTATGACCAACCTAGACAGCATATTAAAAAGCAGAGACATTACTTTGGCAACTAAGGTCCATTTCGTCAAAGCTATGGTTTTTCCAGTATTCATGTATGGATGTGAGAGTTGAACTGTTAAGAAAGCTGAGAGCCAAAGAATTGATGCTTTTGAACTGTGGTGTTGGAGAAGACTCTTGAGAGTCCCTTGGACTGCAAGGATATCCAACCAGTCCATCCTAAAAGAGATCAATCCTGAATATTCATTGGAAGGACTGATGCTAAAGTTGAAACTCCAATACTTTGGCCTACCTGATGTGAAAAAATGACTTATTGGAAAAGACCCTGATGCTGGGAAAGATTGAAGGCGGGAGGAGAAGGGGATGACCAAGGATGAGATGGTTGGGTGGCATCACTGATTCAATGGACATGAGTTGATTAAACTCTAGGAGTTGGTGATGGACAGGGAGGCCTGGCATGCTGCAGTCCATGGGGTTGCAAACAGTTGGACATGACTGAGTGACTGAACTGAACTGAAGGAAAAAAATCACAGGATAAATTAGAAGATATTTCTAAGTATATGATAATGAGAGCACAACATAACAAAATTCAGGGGTATTAGATAAAAGAATGCCTATAGGGAAGTAAGTAATACTTAAAGCTTGTGTGGAAGGGAACAAAGGCTTAAAATCAATATTCTAAGTTGCCATCTCAAAAATAAAGAACAGATTAGATAGGTCTGGAAAATAGAAAAACAGTAGACAATATTAAGAAAGCTAAAAGTTGGTTCCTTAAATTATGAAATTTAATAAGTATCTGGCAAAGAATTATCAATTTAAAAACACACAAACTATGTAAAATTTCAATGTCAGGAACAAAATAGTAAATATCACTGTAAATCCTATAGATAATAAAACAATGAGCAAGAAATATTATGAACAATTTTAGGTCTATAAATTTGGCAATTTAGATATAATGGACAAATTTTCTAAAACACCAACTTATTAACATTGACATAAGAAATAGATATCTGAATATCCCTGAATCTCTTAAAGAAGTTGAATTCATTATTCAACACCCCCCCCCCCAAATAAAAATTGAGGTCTAGTTGTTTTCATTAAATATTGAAAGGACAAATAAGACCACTCTTTATAAATTGTATCCGAAAACAGAGGAGGAAGAAATATATCCCAGTTCATTTTTTGAGATCAGGGTAGCACAAAAACTCAAGAAAATAAAATTACAGAGAAATGCCACTTATGACATCCTTATAAAAATACTAGCAAACTGAGTCTAGTAATATAAGAATTATAGGCCAAGATGACCAAATGGAACTTATTCTCAGAATACAGTTATTTTCACATTCAAAAACCAGTAAAATTAATGGAAACTAAAAAGACATATAATCATCATAAGAGACGCAGGGAAAACATTTGTCAAAAGTTAACTCCCACTTGTTGCTATAACCTCTCAGTGAACTAGAAATAGATGAGAAATACCTCAATCAGATAAATCTTATTTATGATGAAATGATGAATGCTTTCTTCTTAATATTAGAAACAAGATAGGGATGCCTCTTATCACTTTTGAAAGTAAAAGTGAAAGTCGCTCAGTTGTGTTGGACTCTTTGGGAGCCCACGTACTGTAACCTGCCAGGCTCCTCTGTCCATGGAATTCTCCAGACCAGAATATTGGAGTGGGTCTTCCCAACTCAGAAATCAAACCCATGTCTCCCGCATTGCAGGCAGATTCTTTACCACCTGAGCCACCAGGGAAGCCCAAGAATACTGCAGTGGGTAGCCTATCCCTTCTCCAGGGGATCTTCCTGACCCAAAAATCAAACCGGGTCTCCTGTATTACAGGCAGATTCTTTAACAGCTGAGCTTCACTTTTAACCAATATTATATGCCCAAACTCATATATTAAGACAAGAAAAGGTCATAAAGACTGGAAAGAAGGAAATAAAACTATATTTTTGGATGAAATAATTATGTAGAATTCACAAATTACCATTAAAGGTGTGAAGTTAGAAAACTTACAGGGGACAAGGTCAATATACAAAAACAAGTGTATTTTTATACTAACAGAAAATAATTGATAAACACAAAACTCAGTGCTATTTATAATGCTTCCATAAATTAAAAAAATGATTTTGGATTAAATTTAGTAGGAGATGTATAAGACTTCCACACTTAAAATGGAAAAAAAATTTTTTTTAATTTATTTATTTATTTTTAATTTTAACTTTACAATTCTGTATTGGTTTTGGCATAGATTGACATGAATCCACCACAGGTGTACATGCGTTCCCAAACATGAGCCCCCCTCCCACCCCCCTCCCCACAACTTCTCTCTGGGTCATCTCCGCGCGTCAGCCCCAAGCATGTCATATCCTGCATCAGACATAGACTGGCATTTCGATTCTTACATGATATTATACATGTTTCAATGCCATTCTCCCAAATCATCACATCCTCTCCCTCTCCCTCTGAGTCCAAAAGTCTGCTATACACCTCTGTGTCTTTTTTGCTGTCCTGCATACAGGGTCATCATTGCCATCTTCCTAAATTCCACATATATGTGTTAGTATACTGTATTGGTGTTTTTCTTTCTGGCTTACTTCACTCTGTATAATCGGCTCCAGTTTCATCCATCTCATCAGAACTGATTCAAATGTATTCTTTTTAATGGCTGAGTAATACTCCATTATGTATATGTACCACAGCTTTCTTATCCATTCATCTACTGATGGACATCTAGGTTGTTTCCATGTCCTGGCTATTATAAACAGTGCTGCAATGAACATTGGGGTACATGTGTCTCTTTCAATTCTGGTTTCCTCTGTGTGTATGCCCAACAGTGGGATTGCTGGGTCATAAGGCATTTCTATTTGCAATTTTTTAAGGAATCTCCACACTGTTCTCCATAGTGGCTGTACTAGTTTGCATTCCCACCAACAGTGTAGGAGGGTTCCCTTCTCTCCACATCCTCTCCAGCATTTATTGCTTGCAGATTTTTGGATCGCAGACATTCTGACTGGTGTGAAGTGGTACCTCATTGTGGTTTTGATTTGCATTTCTCTAATAATGAGTGATGTTGAGCATCTTTTCATGTGTTTGTTGGCCATCCGTATGTCTTCTTTGGAGAAATGTCTATTTAGTTCTTTGGCCCATTTTTTGATTGGGTCGTTTATTTTTCTGGAATTGAGCTGCAGGAGTTGCTTGTATATTTTTGAGATTAGTTGTTTGTCAGTTGCTTCATTTGCTATTATTTTCTCCCATTCGGAAGGCTGTCTTTTCACTTTGCTTATGTTTTCCTTTGTTGTGCAGAAGCTTTTAATTTTAATTAGATCCCATTTGTTTATTTTTGCTTTTATTTCCAGAATTCTGGGAGGTGGATCATAGAGGATCCTGCTGTGGTTTATGTCGGAGAGTGTCTTGCCTATGTTCTCCTCTAAGAGTTTTATAGTTTCTGGTCTTACATTTAGATCTTTAATCCATTTTGAGTTTATCTTTGTGTGCGGTGTTAGAAAGTGATCTAGCTTCATTCTTTTACAAGTGGTTGACCAGTTTTCCCAGCACCACTTGTTAAAGAGATTGTCTTTACTCCATTGTATATTCTTGCCTCCTTTGTCAAAGATAAGGTGTCCATATGTATGTGGATTTATCTCTGGGCTTTCTATTTTGTTCCATTGATCTATATGTCTGTCTTTGTGCCAATACCATACTGTCTTGATGACTGTGGCTTTGTAGTAGAGCCTGAAGTCAGGCAAATTGATTCCTCCAGTTCCATTCTTCTTTCTCAAGATTGCTTTGGCTATTCGTGGTTTTTTGTATTTCCATACAAATCTTGAAATTATTTGTTCTAGTTCTGTGAAAAATATCGCCGGTATCTTGATAGGGATTGCATTGAATTTGTAGATTGCTTTGGGTAATATACTCATTTTCACTATATTGATTCTTCCGATCCATGAGCATGGTATATTTCTCAATCTATTAGTGTCCTCTTTGATTTCTTTCATCAGTGTTTTATAGTTTTCTGTATAAAGGTCTTTAGTTTCTTTAGGTAGATATATTCCTAAGTATTTTATTCTTTTTGTTGCAATGGTGAATGGAATTGTTTCCTTAATTTCTTCTTCTACTTTTTCATTGTTAGTGTATAGGAATGCAAGGGATTTCTGTGTGTTGATTTTATATCCTGCAACTTTACTATATTCATTAATTAGCTCTAGTAATTTTCTGGTAGAGTCTTTAGTGTTTTCTATGTAGAGGATCATGTCATCTGCAAACAGTGAGAGTTTTACTTCTTCTTTTCCAATTTGGATTCCTTTTATTTCTTTTTCTGCTCTGATTGCTGTGGCTAAAACTTCCAGAACTATGTTGAATAGTAGTGGTGAAAGTGGGCACCCTTGTCTTGTTCCTGACTTAAGGGGAAATGCTTTCAATTTTTCACCATTGAGGATAATGTTTGCTGTGGGTTTGTCATATATAGCTTTTATTATATTGAGGTATGTTCCTTCTATTCCTGCTTTCTGGAGAGTTTTTATCATAAATGGATGTTGAATTTTGTCAAAGGCCTTCTCTGCATCTATTGAGATAATCATATGGTTTTTATTTTTCAATTTGTTAATGTGGTGAATTACATTGATTGATTTGCGGATATTGAAGAATCCTTGCATCCCTGGGATAAAGCCCACTTGGTCATGGTGTACGATCTTTTTAATGTGTTGTTGGATTCTGATTGCTAGAATTTTGTTGAGGATTTTTGCATCTATGTTCATCAGTGATATTGGCCTGTAGTTTTCCTTTTTTGTAGTATCTTTGTCAGGTTTTGGTATTAGGGTGATGGTGGCCTCATAGAATGAGTTTGGAAGTTTCCCTTCCTCTGCAATTTTCTGGAAGAGTTTGAGTAGGATAGGTGTTAACTCTTCTCGAAATTTTTGGTAGAATTCAGCTGTGAAGCCGTCTGGACCTGGGCTTTTGTTTGCTGGAAGATTTCTGATTACAGTTTCAATTTCCGTGCTTGTGATGGGTCTGTTAAGATTGTCTATTTCTTCCTGGTTTAGTTTTGGAAAATTGTATTTTTCTAAGAATTTGTCCATTTCTTCCACGTTGTCCATTTTATTGGCATATAATTGCTGATAGTAGTCTCTTATGATCCTTTGTATTTCTGTGTTGTCTGTTGTGATCTCTCCATTTTCATTTCTAATTTTGTTGATTTGATTTTTCTCTCTTTGCTTCTTGATGAGTCTGGCTAATGGTCTGTCAATTTTATTTATCCTTTCAAAGAACCAGCTTTTGGCTTTGTTGATTTTTGCTATGGTCTCTTTTGTTTCTTTTGCATTTATTTCTGCCCTAATTTTTAAGATTTCTTTCCTTCTGCTAACTCTGGGGTTCTCTAATTCTTCCTTTTCTAGTTGCTTTAGGTGTAGAGTTAGGTTATTTATTTGAATTTTTTCTTGTTTCTTGAGGTATGCCTGTATTGCTATGAACTTTCCTCTTAGCACTGCTTTTATAGTGTCCCACAGGTTTTGGGTTGTTGTGTTTTCATTTTCATTAGTTTCTATGCATATTTTGATTTCTTTTTTGATTTCTTCTGTGATTTGTTGGTTATTCAGAAGTGTGTTGTTCAGCCTCCATATGTTGGAATTTTTAATAGGTTTCCTCCTGTAATTGAGTTCTAATCTTAGTGCATTATGGTCAGAAAAGATGCTTGGAATGATTTCGATTTTTTTGAATTTATCAAGGTTATATTTATGGCCCAGGATGTGATCAATCATCGAGAAGGTTCCATGAGCACTTGAGAAAAAGGTGAAATTCATTGTTTTGGGGTGAAATGTCCTATAGATATCAATTAGGTCTAACTGGTCTAATGTATCATTTAAAGTTTGTGTTTCTTTGTTAATTTTCTGTTTAGTTGATCTGTCCATATGTGTGAGTGGGGTATTAAAGTCTCCCACTATTATTGTGTTGTTGTTAATTTCCTCTTTCATACTTGTTAGCATTTGTCCTACATATTGCGGTGCTCCTATATTGGGTGCATATATATTTATAATTGTTATATCTTCTTCTTGGATTGATCCTTTGATCATTATGTAGTGGCCTTCTTTGTCTCTTTTCACAGCCTTTGTTTTAAAGTCTATTTTATCGGATATGAGTATTGCCACTCCTGCTTTCTTTTGGTCTCTATTTGCATGGAATATCTTTTTCCAACCCTTCACTTTCAGTCTGTATGTGTCCCTTGTTTTGAGGTGGGTCTCTTGTAAGCAGCATATAGAGGGTTCTTGTTTTTGTATCCAATCGGCCAGTCTTTGCCTTTTGGTTGGGGCATTCAATCCATTTACGTTTAAGGTAATTATTGATAAGTATGATCCCGTTGCCATTTATTTTATTATTTTGGGTTCGGGTTTATACTCCCTTTTTGTGTTTCCTGTCTAGAGAATATCCTTTAGAATTTGTTGGAGAGCTGGTTTGGTGGTGCTGAATTCTCTCAGCTTTTGCTTGTCTGTAAAGCTTTTGATTTCTCCTTCGTATTTGAATGAGATCCTTGCTGGGTATAGTAATCTGGGCTGTAGGTTATTTTCTTTCATCACTTTAAGTATGTCTTGCCATTCCCTCCTGGCCTGAAGAGTTTCTATTGAGAGATCAGCTGTTATCCTTATGGGAATCCCCTTGTGTGTTATTTGTTGTTTTTCCCTTGCTGCTTTTAATAGTTGTTCTTTGTGTTTGATCTTTGTTAATTTGATTAATATGTGTCTTGGGGTGTTTTGCCTTGGGTTTATCCTATTTGGGACTCTCTGGGTTTCTTGGACTTGGGTGATTATTTCCTTCCCCATTTTAGGGAAGTTTTCAACTATTATCTCCTCAAGGATTTTCTCATGGTCTTTCTTTTTGTCTTCTTCTTCTGGGACTCCTATAATTCGAATGTTGGAGCGTTTCATATTGTCCTGGAGGTCTCTGAGATTGTCCTCATTTCTTTTAATTCGTTTTTCTTTTTTCCTCTCTGATTCATTTATTTCTACCATTCTGTCTTCTATTTCACTAATCCTATCTTCTGCCTCCGTTATTCTATTATTTGTTGCCTCCAGAGTGTTTCTGATCTCATTTATTGCATTATTCATTGTATATTGACTCTTTTTTATTTCTTCTAGGTCCTTGTTGAACCTTTCTTGCATCTTCTCAATCCTTGTCTCTAGGGTATTTATCTGTGATTCCATTTTGACTTCAAGGTTTTGGATCATTTTCACTATCAATATTTGGAATTCTTTCTCAGGTAGATTCCCTATCTCTTCCTCTTTTGTCTGGTTTGGTGGGCATTTCTCCTGGTCCTTTACCTGTTGGGTATTCCTCTGTCTCTTCATCTTGGTTATATTGCTGCGTTTGGAATGGCCTTTTTGTATTCTGGTAATTTGTGGAGTTTTCTTTATTGTGGAGCTTCCTCACTGTGGGTGGGGTTGTATCAGTGGCTTGTCAAGGTTTCCTGGTTAGGGAAGCTTGTGTTGGAGGTCTGGTGGGTGGAGCTGGGTTTCTTCTCTCTGGAGTGCAGTGGAGTGACCAGTAATGGGTTATGAGATGTCTAAAGTTTTGGAGTAACTTTGAACTGCCTGTATATTGAAGCTCAGGGGTGTGTTCCTGTGTTGCTGGAGAATTTGTGTGATATGTCTTGCTCTGGAACTTGTTGGCCCTTGGGTGGAGCTTTGTTTCAGTGTAGGTTTGGAGGCATTTGATGAGCTCCTATTGCTTAATGTTCCCTGAATTCAGGAGTTCTCTGATGTTCTCAAGCTTTGGACTTAAGCCTCCTGCTTCTGGTTTTCGGTTTTATTTTTACGGTGGTCTCTAGACTTCTCCATGTATACAGCACCAATGATATAGCATCTAGGCCAAAGATGAAAGGTTTCTCCACATTGAGGGGCACCCAGAGAGGTTCACTGGGTTACATGGAGAAGAGAAGAGGGAGGGGGTAGTTAGAGGTGACTGGGATAAGATGCGGTGAGATCAAAAGAGGAGAGAGCAAGCTAGTCAATAGTCACTTCCTTATGTGCGCTCCATAGTCTGGACCTCTTAGAGGTATTCACGGAGTTATACAGGGAAGAGGAGAGAGAGGAAGTAGACAGAGGTGGCCAGGAGGGTAAGAGAGAGGAATGAAAAGGAGAGAGACAGGTCCAGCCAGTAATCCGTTCCTTAGGTGCTCTCCACTATCTAGAACACACAGAGAACCACAGAGTTGGATATAGGAGAGATAGGGGGAGAGGGGGGAGAGACAGAGGCCACCTGGTGGAGAAAAAGGACAGTCCAAAAGGAGGAGAGAGTGGTCAAGCCAGTAATCTCGCTGTCAGGTAAGATTGGATTATGAAATGTATAAGATTGACAACAAAAACCGAAAAGCAATGATTAAAAACCTAGAGTAGAGGTTAGATTTTCAAAAATACAGTGTTAAAGAGACGAAGCAGAAGGAAGAAAGAAAAAAAGAGAAAAGATAAAAAAAATAATAATAATATTAAGAAAAAGAAATAAGGGAAAAAAAAAAGGAAAAAAATATATATAAGAAAAAAAAACAAAAAAACCCAAGATTAAAAAAGAAATACCAACAACCACCACGCGAAGACTATATATGGTGTTTGCTTTCAAAAAGTAGAGTCTTTTTTTTTTTTTGAAAAGTAATAGTTATAGAAATATAAAGTAGAGAAATAGAAGACTTAACAGTTAAAAAAAAAGTTTGAGAAAAAAAAAAAGAAAAAAAAAAAAACCAAAAAAAAAAAAAAAAAGAAATGATTGTAAAAATTGTGAAGATATATCTGGCCCTTCTCTGATGTTGTGGGCTGTGTTGGTCACTTCCAAGGCGTTTCCCTCTGTTTAACTTCTGTTTGCTGGTCTCTTCAGGGTCTGAATTCCGTCCTGACACATGGGGGCGGTGGTGAACACTTTTTTTTTTTTTTAGGCTCACTAGTTCAGTCGTGCTGTGGGGAGGGGGGATGCTGCAAACAAATAGCACTGTCGTGGGCACACAGCGTCTCAACCCCGCTGGGCCTGTCTCCCCCCACGACGCACAAACCGCTCCGGCTCCACGGAGTTCAGCCAGGAACCATCCGAGGCCGGCCCCAGGCTTCGCGCACCTCCCCGGTCCAAGCCGCTCGGTTTTGGCGCCCAGGTAACCCTCAGAGGCACAAACTTGTTTGGGACTGTGCTCTGCGCCCCTCCCGGGTCCGAGCAGCTCGGGAGCTTGGCGAGCGCGGGAGCTTGGCGAGCGCGGTCGCCGGGACTTGTCCCCTTCTCTGTTTCTATTGCTCAGTTTTCTGGGTGTACTGCTGGCGCTCCTTGTGAGGCGGATGGTAACTATCCTGCATCCCCTGAAGTCTCAGCTAAGAAGCCTGCCTGCCGCTTTTTAGGTAGTCTCTCCGGGGCTGCGATTGCCCCTTTCCAGCCCTTACAGCTCTGGCTGCCTGTCCCCGGCGGGGGATGGTCTGCAGCCGGCTATTTCCGTTCCGTCCTTTGTTCTGTGCGCGGTCCTGGCGGGGTCTTATGTTCCAGCTTTTCATGTGGTAGCTATCCCCCAGCCTGGTTTGCTCGCCCAAGTTCGATCGCTCTGGTTACGCGTGGGGCGTTTCTGCCCGCTTCTTACCGAGCAGGGCAGCCCGCGCCTCCCTCGCTTCCCTGCCCTGCCCCCACTTGCTAGCCGCGGTTGCAGGCGTCTGCGCGGCTTTTCCGCTGTGGGAGTTACTGTTGGGCTTGTAATCTGTTGGTTTTAATTATTTATTCGTTTTTCCTTCCTGTTATGTTGCCCTCTGTGTTTCCAAGGCTCGCCTTAGACTCGGCAGGTAGAGTGTTTCCTTGTGTTTGGAAACCTCTCTTCTTAGAATTCCCTTCCCGGGACGGGCTTCCCTTCCCGGGACGGAGCTCCCTCCCCACCTCCTTTGTCTCTTTTCTCGTCTTTTATATTTTTTCCTACCTGTTTTTGAAGACAATGATCTGCTTTTCTGGTTGCCTGATGTCCTCTGCCTGCATTCAGAGGTTGTTTTGTGGAGTTTGCTCCGCGTTGAAATGATCTTTTGAGGAATTTGTGAGGGAGAAAGTGGTCTTCCCTTCCTATTCCTCCGCCATCTTGACTCCCCCCCGACTAAAATGGAAAATTATTGCTGAGAGAAATTAAAGAAGACCTAAAGAAAGAAATATCTTTTTCATGAATTTGAAATCTGAAGAATGTTATGACATCACCTCTCCTCAACTGATATTTAAATTCAATGCAATTCCAATAAAAATTCCAACAAACTATTCCTTGTAGAAAATGGCACTTGACTAAAATAGATATGAAAAAAAAAAAAAAAAAAGGATTTAGAGTAGCTCAACAATTTTGAAAAAAGAGCCAAGCGTGAGGACATTAAGAATTATCATAAATCCATAGTATCAAGAGAGTGTGATATTCATGTAAGAATGTGCAACTACGTCACTGGTCAAAACAGATTCCATCATTAGACCTACATTTCAATGGTCCACTGGTTTTTAAAAAGATAGTTTCCAAAGATAGTCAATGGGAAAAGAAAGCTTTTTATTAAATGATTCTTGAATAACTGCATATGCACATGGAAATGCATGTGGAAAAAATGAACTTTGACTTATACCTCACATAATACAGAAATTAATTTAACATGGATCATGGGCACAAATACAAAAACTCAGGCTTTTTGGAGGAAAAGTTAGAATATCTGTGACTTAGGGAGAGTGAAGGGGCTTCTCTCGTGTTTCAGCTGGTAAAGAATCCACTTGCAATGCGGGAGACCTGGGTTCGAAATATTCCCTGGATAAGGGAAAGGCTACCTATTCCAGTATTCTGGGCTGGAGAATTCCATGGATTGTACAGTCCATGGGATCACAAAGAGTCAGGCATGACTGAGCAACTTTCACTTTCAGGGAGAGTGAAGAGCTTTTTAGACAATGCATAGAAAGCAATAACTATAATAGAAAAACATCAGTAAAATGAACTTCAACTTTTGATTTTCATATTCTGAAGTTATGAACTTCAGTTTCTCAAAAAACCTTCCAAAGAAAATGAAAAGATAAGATATGTGTTGGAAGAGAATAGTCTCAATATATATGTCTGACAAAGGACTTGTGTCTGGAATATACAATGAATTCATACAAATAAATGAAAACTTGAAATCACTGGTAGACATGAATAGGAACTTTGCAAAATAATATGTACAATGATCTATAAGAAAGGTACTCAATATCATTACTCACCAGAGAAATGCATATTAAAACCACAATGAGATATCATTTTATGTCTATTAGAATGACTAAAACTAAAAAGATTAAATTATCCAAATGTTATTTAGAATGTGAAACAATTGGTACTTCCATATATTGTTGGTGAGAATGGTACAACCACTTTAGAAAACTGGAAGTTTTAAACAATAGATTAGCCATCCTAGGAATTTATTCACAAGAAAGGAATACACATGTCCATAGAAAGACTTGCACAAGACTACTCATAGGAGTTGTATTTGTTATTATTCCCAAATAGAAAGCTGAAAATGTTTGATCCTGAGGAATGAATAGATAACTTTCTATGTATTTCATACAAGGAAATGTTCATTGGCAGTTTAAAAAAAAAAAAAGGAATGAGCTACTGTTTCATGCCACAACACAGATGATTCTCAAAAGCTTTGTGTTGGAGAGAAGCCAGACACAAGAGTATATCTGTATGATTCAATATATAGGAAACTCAATAATAGGCAAAACTAATCTGTAATAGTAGATATCACCATGGTGGGTAACTAGAGGGGTGTGGTGGTTGAATAGGAGCCCAGCAGAGATTACTGGGGTAAAGAAACAGTCTATTACTTTGTTGTGGTTATATACATTTTTACATTTTCTTCAGTTCTCATTGAATTGTACATTTCTACATTTCACTTACTAAAAACAAAACAAAACTGGACAAGGATTACCTTTGAGTGAAATCAAAGCATTCTAAAACCATGTAACTACTTCTGAATGCTAACTGGCTTCTTAAGAATCCTTTGATGTCTTAGGAAGAGCAATTGAGACTATATTAACAGAGATTGCACACTCTTACTTTCAGTAAACAGGATTGTTAACAACTTTCAATTGCTCTTCTCTCACCTTCAAGGCATCTCCTGCTGCTACTCAAAACCAAGATTTAAAGAGGGGAAGTTGTGTGGGACAGTCTCAAATTCTCCCAAATTAAGGTCCCATGGGAGTGGGTGGTAGAGGAAACAGTACCAAAGGAGAAATGGGAGCAAATTTGGTATTCAGCCTAAGGGGGGAAAAATGTGTCCAAATAAACAGAGATTTTGCTTAGCATTGAAACAGCTTGTAAAGTTCAGATATGGAGCATGAGTGAACCAAGGAATTAGAAGCAGGGAGCTACTCACTAGCAAGAAAAAATGTTAACTATAAGCAACCTTCATGATCTTCTGATATTTAATAGATGGCAGATGTTATAAAAATACCTGATATTTGTCAGACTCCAGATGAAATAGCCTTTTCTGTTTTTAAAATGTCAATTGCTCCACATATTGTATGGTGATGTTCTAAAATTGATTGTGTTAGTCTGAATATACTAAACACTGTTGAATTGTACATTTTAAATGGGTGAATTACTTGGTATGTGAATGATATCTCAATAAAGCTATTAAACATACCAGCTTAGTCAGCAATTGCTTTTAATTGTTGTTAAAAAAATTTTTCACCAGGTAAAAATATTTGCTTTTGACAACCTGAGTCACATCACCAGAAAGGATCATTGATAGACTCTTAGATTATCTCATCCTTTGAGGGATTAAGGAAAAGGGAGAACAGTCAGGGTTTAAGTTGCTTTTCTCTCACCTGAAAAGGCTTTTGCAGCCCCACTGTAGTTTTACATTTCTCCCAGAGGTCTTCTTGGAGCTTCCAGGATTACATTAGAAAGAGTGAGCTGAGGTACCTGAGTAAAAGTGTCCATCTCATACTGGAAGTAAGAGGACCTGTGTTTGAAATCTTTCTGGCAGTTTTAAACTCTGCTAATGTAAGCAACTGAACTACAAACATGCAATTCCTGTTGTACCCCTATTCTAAAAAACGGAGGTGAGAACATACATAGTGTAGCTCTCAGAGGGACTTATTACATTTTATGCCTTATCAATGGTCATCACACTTGTTCAATAAAAAGTTGAAAGACTATGTGCTATGAAAAATTATAAATTGCCATTAAAAATATAACATATTAGGACTGTTTCATAGCTCTTTATATCATTCACAGTGACTTTAAATGTCATGTGTAGGACCCAAGGGACTTGAGCGAAGGTTTGGGAACTAGACATGTCTGAATTTGAATCCCCTCTGTCCCAACTCTACCAAATTACTTAATGTTTTAAGCCTCTATTTCTTCATAAAATGGAAAGCTTGTAACTCATAAAGTTATTTATATATTTAATGGATGGAAAACATCACTATCCTACTCAAAATATAGGTATAAATTATTTCTAAATCAAGCATTTAATTAAGTTGATATTATCTATGGAAGTGTTATGATAAAATTATTCTTAATATTTGGTGTGAATCAAGTTTTAAATGTAAACATGCAATGATAAAAATTCTAGAAAGATATACATAATTTAATGAAGACATACAGAAGATCTTTATAAATATGACAGGAAAACAAAGATGCAAAGGGAAATATTGATAAAATACCTGGAATTTAAATTTGTATATGCAAAAACCATAGTAATCAATATTGAGAGAATAACTACAAATGTGGGGAAATATTTGACAAAGGCTTCATATTCTTAGGGCTTCCATGGTGGCTCAGATGGTAAAGAATCCACCCGTAGTGTGGGAGACCTCGGTTCAATCCCTGGGTTGGGAAGATCCCCTGGAGAAGGGAAAGGCTACCCACTCCAGTATTCTGGCCTGGAGAATCCCATGGACTGTATAATACATATGTTCACAAAAAGTCAGACACAACTGAGCAACTTTCACATATCAGCCCCCTGCACAGCTATAAAGAGTCAATCAACTGGTTTTTGACAAAATTCAACATCCATTTATGATAAAAACCCTCCAGAAAGCAGGCATAGAGGGAATATACCTCAACATAATAAAAGCCATATATAATAAACCCACAGCAAACATTATCCTCAATGGTGAAAAATTGATAGCATTTCCCCTAAAGTCAGGAACAAGAAAAGGGTGCCCACTCTCACCAGCACTATTCAACATAGTTTTGGAAGTTTTATCCACAGCAATCAGAGAAGAAAAAGAAATAAAAGGAATCCAGATTGGAAAAGAAGAAGTAAAACTCTCACTGTTTGCAGATGACATGATCCTCTACATATAAAATCCTAAAGACCCCACCAGAAAATTACGAGAGATAATCAGTGAATATAGTAAAGTTGCAGGCTATAAAATTAGCACACAGAAATCCCTTGCATTCCTATACACTAACAATGAGAAAACAGAAAGAGAAATTAAGGTAACAGTTCCATTCACCAATGCAATAAAGTACTTAGGAATAAATCTACCTAAAGAAACAAAAGACCTATGTATAGAAAACTATAAAATACTGATGAAAGAAATCAAGATGACATAAATAGAGGGAGAAATATACCATGTTCATGGATTGGAAGAATCAATATAGTGAAAACGATACTACCCAAAGCAATCTATAGATTCAATGCAATCCCTATCAAGCTACCAATGGTATTTTTCAGAGAACTAGAACAAATAATTTCAAAATTTGTATGGAAATACAAAAAAAACCTTGAATAGCCAAAGAAATCTTGAGAAAGAAGAATGGAACTGGGGGAGTCAACCTGCCTGACTTCAGACTATACTAGAAAGCCACAGTGATCAAGACAGTATAGTACTGGCACAAAGAAATATAGATCAATGGAACAAAATAGAAAGCCCAGAGATAAATCCATGCACCTCTGGACACCTTATCTTTGACAAAGGAGGAAAGAATATACAATGGAGAAAAGACAATCTCTTTAACAAGTGGTGCTGGGAAAACTGGTCACCCATTTGTAAAAGAATGAAACTAGAACACTTTCTAATACCATACACAAAAATAAACTCAAAATGGATTAAAGATCTAAATGTAAGACCAGAAACTATAAAACTAGAGGAAAACATAGGCAAAACACTCTCTGATATAAATCGCAGCAGGATCCTCAATGACCCACCTCCCAGAATAATGGAAATAAATGCAAAATAAACAAATGGGACCTAATTAAACTT
This sequence comes from Oryx dammah, assembly GCF_014754425.2. Lineage (NCBI taxonomy): Eukaryota > Metazoa > Chordata > Mammalia > Artiodactyla > Bovidae > Oryx > Oryx dammah. The sequence goes on from NW_024070211.1 coordinate 48,092,430, forward strand.
AAAAGCTTTTGCACAGTGAAGGAAACTATACGCAAGGTGAAAAGATGGCCTTCAGAATGGGAGAAAATAATAGCAAACAAAGCAATGGACAAAGAATTAATCTCAAAAATACACAAGCAGCTCACGCAGCTCAATTCCAGAAAAATAAATGACCCAATCAAAAATAGGCCAAAGAACTAAACAGACATATCTCCAAAAAAGACATACAGATGGCTAACAAACACATGAAAACATGTTCAACATCACTCATAATCAGAGAAATGCAAATCAAAACCACAATGAGGTACCATCTCAAGCCAGTCTGAATGGTTGCTATCCAAAAGTCTACAAACAAATGCTGGAGAGGGTGCGGAGAAAAAGAAACCCTCTTACACTATTGGTGGGAATGCAAACTAGTACAGCCACTATGGAGAACAGTGTGGAGATTCCTTAAAAAACTGGAAATAGAACTGCTATATGACCCAGCAATCCCACTGCTGGGCATACACAGCAAGGAAACCAGAATTGAAAGAGACACATGTACCGCAATGTTCATTGCAGCACTGTTTACAATAGCCAGGACATGGAAGCAACCTAGATGTCCATAGGCAGATGAATGGATAAGAAAGCTGTGGTACATATACACAATAGAATATTACTCAGCTATTAAAAGAATACATTTGAATCAGTTCTAATGAGGTGGATGAAACTGGAGCCTATTATACAGAGTGAAGTAAGTCAGAAAGAAAAACACCAGTACAGTACATTGACACATATATATGGAATTTAGAAAGATGGTAATGATGACCCTATATGTGAGCCAGCAAAAGAGACACAGATGTAAAGAACAGACTTTTGGATTCTGTGGGAGAAGGCGAGGGTGGGATGATTTGGGAGAATAGCACTGAAACATGTATATTATCATATGTGAAACAGATCGCCAGTCCAGGTTCAATGCGTGAGACAGGGTGCTCAGGGCTGGTGCACTGGGATGACCCTGAGGGATGGGTTGAGGAGGGAGGTGGGGGGGGGTGTGTTCAGGATGGGGAACACATGTACACCCATGGCTGATCCATGTCAATGTATGGCAAAAACCACTACAATATTATAAAGTAATTAGCCTCCAACTAAAATAAATTAATTTAAAAAAATGAGTCAATCAACTAAATTAAAAATGGATAAAAGACAGATGGTTACCACAGTCATGAAATTAAAAGATGCTTGCTCCTTGGAAGAAAAGCTACGACAGACCTAGACAGCATATTAAAAAAGCAGAGACATGGAGAACAAGATGGCAGAGGAGTAGGTGGACAAGGAGAACAACTCTCTCTATGGATACATCAGGAATACATCTTCAGAAACAGAAGTGCATGCAGAACACCAGCTGAAAGTGGACAGGAGTGCCTGAATATAGGAAAAGAATATCTAGAACCATGCAAAACTTGGTAGGATGAAGGAACTAGGGGGGAAAATAGGAGTGTTGGTAGGACTGGACCTGCCCTCGGCAGGTGGGGGAACTGAAGCAGGGGTCCGATCCCCACACTGGGGCAAAGGTCTGAGTCAGAGAAGAAACATTTAAGACTGAGAGTCAAACTGCTGATCTGTGGCAGCCTAAATGGAATGAGAATCAGACAGTCGTTGCTGCAGCCATACATATCCCAACCAGCAATGCAGGTCTCCTGGAAGGTGCAGCGACTGGGATCTGAAGTTTAGGGATTGTGGAGCAATCCCAGGGCGAGGGCTGCTGTTGACTGAGGAGAGACGGATGGAGGGGAGGTGACAGAAGAGATTGTGGTGGGAAATGCCTATGGAGGAAAGCCTGGCAGCCATAGAAGCAAGGTGATACTGCTGAATCACATGGAGGGCCATCACCATAGCCTCTTTCTCCCCACATGCCAGCATTGGCAGCTGAACAATAGAGAGGCTGACCCATCAAACACGTGATGCACTGAACTACAGAGAAGGACCCCACCCAGGGGAGCCCTTGAAGTGCCTGATGTGCCGATCTGCAGAGTAGGACCCCTCTTTGTGCCTGACTTGCCAAGAAACAGAGAAGGGCCCCAGGCAAGGGAGCCCTCTAAGTGCCTGAACAGCCGAGCTACTGAGAAAGACTGGCCAAAGAGGTCTTCTGATTACCAGCTACAAGAGGCTTGAAAAAAAGACTCTGATAGGGCCTTAGCTCCTGTGGTGGAGTCAGTCCATGTCTCTGCACACTTGGCACCGCCAGGGTCCCCACAAGCTGAGCAGCTGAGCCACCTTCATGCTCAACTCTCACTGGGGTAGAGCTGCCACAGGCAAAAAAGTCCTGTGTCTATGCATGCAGGGTCACTTCGGTAGTATCTGACTGTCTGTGACCCTGTATAACCTCAGATATGTAGATGACACCACCCTTATGGCAGAAAGTGAAAAAGAACTAAAAAGTCTCTTGATGAAAGTGAAAGAGGAGAGTGAAAAATTTGCCTTAAAGTTCAACATTCAGACAACAAATATCATGGCATCCAGTCCCATCACTTCATGGCAATAGATGGAGAAAGAGTGGAAACAGTGGCAGACTTTATTTTTGGAGGCTCCAAAATCACTGCAGATGGTGACTGCAGCCATGAAATAAAAAGACGCTTATACTCCTTGGAAGAAAAGTTATGACCAACCTAGATGGCATATTAAAAAGCAGAGACATTACTTTGCCAACAAAGGTCCGTCTAGTCAAGGTTATGGTTTTTCCAGTAGTCATGTATGGATGTGAGAGTTGGATTATAAAGAAATCTGAGTACCAAAGAACTGATGCTTTTGAACTGTGGTGTTGGAGAAGACTCTTGAGAGTCCCTTGGACTGCAAGGAGATCCAACCAGTCCATCCTAAAGGAGATCAGTCCTGGGTGTTCATTGGAAGGACTGATGTTGAAGCTGAAAGTCCAGTACTTTGGCCACCTGATGCAGAGAACTGACTCATTTGAAAAGACCCTGATGCTGGGAAAGATTGAAGGTGAGAGGAGAAGGGGATGACAGAGGATGAGATGGTTGGATGGCATCACTGACTCAATGGACATGAGTTTGAATAAACTCCGGGAGTTGGTGATGGACAGGGAAGCCTGGCGTGCTGTGGTCCATGGGGTCACAAAGAATCAGACACAATTGAGCAACTGAACTGAACTGAATTGAACTGAACTGAGACTGTGGCCTGCCAGGCTTCTCTGTAAGGGAGGGGTGTTCTCCAGGCAAAAATACTGGAGTGTATTGGTCAATACTGGTTGCCATACCCTTCTAGAGTGCTATATTTCCTGATGCCCTAGCTGCCAACTCCCCTGAGTACCTGGTGCTGCCAGAACCCCTGTGACCCAAGCAGCTGCACCACCTCCATACCTGGCCCTCACAGGGGCAAACCCAGGTCCTTTAGGGCAGCCTCAGGAGCAAACCCCAGTGGACAACCCACATACAGAGGTGGAAATAAAGCCACAGTTGAAACTCAGGGGCACTGTGGCTAAGGAAGAAGACCCAAAACCTTCCCACCAGCTGTATAAGCTGCAGATTAAATCCACATGATCAGCTAGGCAGACTCTGTGTCATTGAGAGCTCCCACAAAAGAAAATGCACTAGTTCTGATAGCTGTGGATATTGGAGGCAAGAACAGATAGGAGTAGGACCAGATTAGAATCTGATCTGCCCCCACAGCAGATCGAGATCAGCGCAGTGTAGAGGGCATCCTAGGGAGGTGAGGTGGACTGTGACTCCCAGCGAGGGAAAGGATTCTGACAGCAGTGACTCAAGAAAAACATTTATTATTCTTATGTTTTGACTTGTTCTGTAGATTCTTTCGGATTTTTTCCCCCCTTTTTCCCCCTCTGTTGTAGTTGTCAATTTTATTGGCACTATGAAATCTAATTAAGCTCTTGAGCTTTTTTTTTTTTCTTTTTCTTAGTCACTTTTTTTATTGTTGCTATAAACCTCTGCTTCTGTTTGGACTTTTGTAGTTCTGTGGAGTTTTCTTTTTTTTCTTCTCTTTTTTAATTAAAAATTTTTAAACCTATTATTAGTTTTTCTATGTTTATTCTTTTGTTGGATTTTCCTACTGTTCTTTTCCCCTTGCAGTTAATCTTTAATGTATATACATCTTCTTTATCTATCTCTATTTAACTTTGCTTATCTATTCTTTCTTTCTTTTCTTTCATTCTTTTCCTCTCAACACACTTGTTAGTTTTGTTACCATTGCCTTATTCTCCAATTGGCCCCTTCCTTTTGTTTTGTTTTCTAGTTTGTGCTTTAGTTAGTTTTGTTCTGGTAGAAATAATTTTTGGTTTCCTTTGTTCACTGGGTCAATCTATTATACTTTATTTTTGTTGGACTGTTTTGATTTTGCTTGTGGTTGTATATGTATATGTGTATATTCAGTCACACTTTTTATTGTTGTTATTTACCTCTGCCTCTGTGTTGGGCTTTTGAAGTTCTGTGGAGTTTTTCTTTTTTTTCTTCTTTTGCTTTCTTCCTCTTTTTTTGTCATTGTTTATAATTTTAATTTTTTAAACCTACTATATTTTTCTACATTTATTCCTTTGTTTGCCTCTCCTACTGTTCTTTTCCCTTGCAGTTAATCTTTAATGTATATACTTCATCTACCTCTATTTAACTTTGCATATCTATTCTTTCTTTCCTTTCCTATCAGTGTATTTGGAAGCTTTGTTTTCATTACTTTATTCCCCACTTAGCAACTTTCTTTAGTTTTGTTTTCCAGTTTGCACTTTAGTTAGTCTTCTTCGTAACTGGTAAATATAATTTTTGATTTCCTTTGTTCACCAGGTCAATCTACTCTTCTTTATTTATTTATTTTTTTGGACTGTTTTGACTTTGCTCATGGGTGTATATGTATATATGCATATTCCATTATTTTAATTATTACTCACCTAATTTTGTAACTGCCATTTGTCTTGGGTTCATCTTTGGTTTCTTGCATTTGGATATTTGTTTTTTTCTCACATGCCATAACAAACCACTTGCTGAATCTTCATTCCTGACCAGAGATCAAGCCTTGATCCTTTGAAGTGGGAGCACTGACTCCAAGACTCTAGACTATCAGAGAACTAACCCTAGGGGAGTATCAAATAATGAGAACTCACACAAAGGGAACCACTTGAATACAAGACCTGGTGTCACCTAACCACCGGTAGCACCCGGTGCAGGACACCTCATCTAAACAAACAAACAAACAAAACCCCACAAAAATACAAACCCAATCATCAGCAGACAGGATTACCACCTCAGTCAGCCTTGCCCATCAGAGGAAAAACAAACAAACAGAAAGTCCCCACAAATCTCACCCTATAGGAAGCTTACATAAACCACTGGACCAAACTTAGGAGGGCAGAAAACAAAAGGAAGAAAGAATTCAAACTTCTTCAGGGAAAGAATTCAACTTTCCTTGAAACCTGGGAAAAGGAGACCTCAAACACAATAAGTTTAAAAAAGTAATGAAAAGGCAGAGAAATACTACACAAATAAAGGAACAAACTAGAAACACAGGAGTCCAAATAAATGAAGAGGAAATAGGCAAACTACCTGAAAAAGAATTCAGAATAATGATGCCAAAGATTATCAAAACCCTCAAAAACAAAATGGAGAAAATGCAAGAATCAATTAACAAAGACCTAGAAGAATAAACATACAAACAACACAATTGCTGAAATTAAAAATACCCTCAAAGGAATCAATAGCAGAATATCTGAAGCAGAGGAACGAATCAGTGAGCTGGAAGATAAAATGGTCAGAAATAACTTCTGAAGAGCAGAATAAAGTAAAAAGAATGAAAAGAACTGAGGACAGTCTCAGAGACCTCTGGGACAATATCAAACACACCAACATTTGAATTATAGGGGTCCCAGAAGAAGAAGAGAAAAATAAAAGGTATGAGAAAATTTTTGAAGCGATTATAGTTGAAAATTTCTCCAACATGGAAAAGGAAATAGTCAATCAAGTCCAAGAGGCACAAAGAATACCATAGAGGATAAACCCAAGGAGAAACACTCCAAGACATGTACCAATCAAACTAACAAGTTAAACTACCAAAGACTAAACACAAACAAAGAATATTAAAAGCAGCAAGGGAAAAGTAACAAGTAACATACAAGGGAAACCCCATATGCTTAACAGCTGATCTTTCCGTGGAAACTCAGCAGGCCAGAAGGGAATGGCAGGATATATTTAAAGTACTGAAATGGAAAAATCTAGAGCCAAGATTACAGTACCTGGCAAGGATCTCACTGATGGAGAACTAGCTTTTCAGACAAGCAAAAGTTAAGAGAATTCAGTATCACCAAACCAGCTTTACAATAAATGTTAAAAGGACTTATATAGTCAAGAAATACAGGAGAAGAAAAAAGATCTACAAAATCAACCCCAAACAATTAAGAAAATGGCAATAGGAACCTATATATCTATACTTACTTTAAATGTAAATGGATTAAATGCTCCAACCAAAAGACACAGACTGACTGAATGGATATGAAAACAAGACCCATATATATGCTGTCTACTAGAAACCCACTTCAGACCTAAAGACACATAGACTGAAAGTGAGAGGATGGAAAAATATATTCCATGCAAATGGGAAGCAAAGAAAGCTGCGGTAGCAATCATGTCAGACAAAATAGTACTTAAAATAAATGTTACAAGAGATAAGGAGGACACTATATATTGATCAAGGGATCAATCCAAGAGGAAGACACAATTGTAAATATCTATGCACCCAACATAGGGGCATCTCAATGCATAAGACAAACACTAACAGACATAAAAAGAGAAATTGACAGTAACGCAATAGGAGACTTTAACACCCCACTCACACAAATGGACAGATCATCAAAACAGAAAAATAATAAGGAAACACAAGTCTTAAAGGATACATTAGATGAGGTGGATCTCATCGATCTCTTCAGGACATTCCATCGAAATGCAGAAGAATACACCTTCTTCTCAAGTGCACATGGAACATTCACCAAGATACACCACATTCTGGGTCACAGATAAAACATCAGTAAATTTAATAAAATTGAAATTGTATCAAGCATCTTTTCTGACCACAATGCTATGAGACTAGATATTAATTATAAGAAAAAAAAAAAAACTGTAAGAAACACAAATGTGTGGAGATTAAACAATATATTTCTAAATAACCAGCAGGTTACTGAAGAAATCAAAAGGGAAATTTAAAAAATTTCTAGAAACAAATGACAATGAAAACACAGCAACTCAAAACCTATGAGATGAAGCAAAGCAGTTGTAAGAGGTAAGTTTATAGCAATGCAATCCTACCTTAAGAAACAAGAAAAACATCGAATAGACAACCTAACTTTACACCTAAAACAACAGGGAAAAAAAGAACAACCCCCTGCCCCCAAAATTAGTAGAAGGAAAGAAATCATAAACATCTGAGCAGATATAAATGAAAAAGAAATGAAAGAAACAATAGTAAAGATTAATAAAACTATAAGTTGGTTATTTGAAAAGATATACAAAATTGACAAGCCTTTAGCCAGACTCATCAAGAAAAAAAAAAAGAGAGATGAATCAAATCAACAAAATTAGAAATGAAAAAGGAGAGGTTACAACAGACAATGCAGAAATGCAAAGGATTGTAAGAGACTACTATGAATAACTATATGGCAATAAAATGGATAACGTGGAAGAAATGGACAGATTCTTAGAAAAGTTCAATCTCCTAAGACTGATCCAGGAAGAAACAGAAATTATGAACAACCCAATAACAAGCACTGAAATTGAGGCTGTGATCAAAAATCTCCCAGAAAACAAAAGCCCAGCATCAGATGGCTTGACAGGAGAATTCTATCAAACATTTAGAGAAGAGCTAGTACCTATCCTTCTGAAACTCTTTCAAAAAGTTGTAGAGGAAGGAACACTTCCAAACTCATTTCAGGAGACCACCATCACCCCGATACCAAAACCAGACAAAGACAACACACAAAAAGAAAACTATAGGCCAATATCACTGATGAAAATAGATGCAAAAATCATCAACAAAATTTTAGCAAACAGAATTTAGCAACACGTCCACAAGCTCATATACCATGATCAAGTTGGGTTTATCCTGGGAATGCAAGGATTCTTCAGTATACACAAATCAATCAATGTGATACACCATATTAACAAACTGAAAGATAAAAACCATATGATAATCTCAATAGATGAAGAAAAAGCCTTTGACAAAATTCAGCACCCATTTATGATGAAAACTCTTCAAAAAAATGGGCATAGAAGGAACCTATCTCAACAAAGTAAAGGGCATATATGATAAGCCTATAGCAAACATTCTCAATGGTGAAAAATTGAAAGCATTCCCCCTAAGATCAGGAACAAGACAGGGTGTCCACTTTTGCCACTGTTATTAAACATAGTTCTTGAAGTCCTAGCTACAGCATTCAGAAGAGAAAAAGAAATGAAAGGAATACAGATTGGAAAAGAAGTAAAGCTCTCACTGTTTGCAGATGACTTGATACTATACATAGAAAATGCTAAAGATAGTATCAGAAAATTATTACAGCTAATCAGTGAATTTAGCAAAATTGTAGGATACAAAATCAATACACAGAAATCATTTGCATTTCTATATACTAACAATGAAAAGTCAGAAAGAGAAATTAAGGAATCAATCCCATTCACCATCGCAACAAAAAGAATTAAATATCTAGGAATAAACTTACCTAAGGAGGCTTCCCTGGTGGCTCAGAGGATGAAGTGTCTGCCTGCAATGCAGGAGACCCAGGTTCGATCCCTGGGTTGGCAAGATCTCCTGGAGAAGGAAATGGCAACCCACTCCAGTATTCTTGCCTGGAAAATCCCATGGACAGAGGAGCCTGAGCAGGTTACAGTCCACAGGGTCGCAAAGAGTCGGACACGACTGAGTGACTTCACTTCACTTCAAGGAGACAAAGGAAATGTACACAGAAAATTATAAGACATTAATAAAAGATGACATAAACAGGTGGAGAGATATTCCATGTTCCTGGGTAGGAAAAAACAATATTGTGAAAATGACTATACTACCAAATGCAATCTACAGATTCAATGTGATCCCTATTAAATTAGCAATGGCATTTTTCAGATAACTAGAATGAAAAATTTCACAATTCATATGGAAACACAAACGACTCCAAATAGCCAAAGAAATCTTGAGAAAGAAGAATGGAGCTGGAGGAATCAACTTTCCTGACCTCAGATTATGCTACAAAGCTACAGTCATCAAGACAGTATGGTACTGGCACAAAAACAGAAATATAGACCAATGGAAAAAGCCCAGAAATAAACCCATGCACCTTTGGGTACCCTATTTTCGACAAAGGAGGCAAGAATATACAATGGGGCAAAGGCAGCCTCTTCAATAAATGGTGCTGGGAAAACTGGACAGCTACATGTAAAAGAATGAAATTAGATTATGTCCTAACACCATACACAGAGATAAACTCAATGGACTAAAGACCTAAATGTAAGACCAGAAATGATAAAACTCTTGGTGGCTCAGATGGTAAAGTGTCTGACTACAACGTGGGAGACCCAGGTTCGATCCCTGGGTTGGAAAGATCCTCTGGAGAAGGAAATTGCAACCCACTCTAGTACTCTTGCTTGGAAAATCCCATGGACAGAGGAGTGTGGTAGGCTACAGCCCATGGGGTCGCAAAGAGTTGGACATGACTGAGCAACTTCACTTTCACTTTTATAGGAAAACATAGGCAGAGCACTCAATGACATAAATCAAAGCAAGATCCTCTGTGACCCACCTCCTAGAGTAATGAAAATAAAAACAAAAGTAAATAAGTGGGACCTGATTAAACTTAAAAGCTTTTGCACAGCAAAGTAAACTATAAGCAAGGTGAAAAGACAAGCCTCAGAATGGGAGAAAATAATAGCAAATGAAACAACTGACAAAGGATTAATTTCCAAAATATACAAGCAGCTCATACAACTCAATGCTAGAAAAACAAACAATCCAATCAAAAAGTGGTGAAAAGACCTAAACAGACATCTCTCCAAAGAAGACATACAGATGGCTAACAGATGAAAAAATACTCAATAGCACTTATTATTAGAGAAATGCAAATCAAAACTACATTGAGATATCCCCTCACACTTGTCAGAACGGCCATCAGCAAAAAGTTTACAAACAATAAATACTGGAGACGGTGTGGAGAAAGGGAATGCTCTTGCATTGTTTGTAGGAATGTAAGTTGACACAGCCATCATGGAAGACAGTATGGAGGTTCCTTAGGAAAACTAGGAATAAAACGACCATATGACCTAGCAATCCCCTTCCTAGGCATATACCCTGAGGAAACCAAGATTGAAAAAGACACATGTATCCCATTGTTCATTGCAGCACTATTTACAATAGCTAGAACATGGAAGCAACCTAGATGTCCATCGACAGATGAATGGATAAAGAAGTTGTGGTACAAATACACAATGAAATATTATTCAGCCATAAGAAGGAACACATTTGAGTCAATTCTGATGAGGTGGATTAACCTAGAACCTACTATACTATAAGTGAGTCAGAAAGAGAAAGATAAATATTGTATTCTAACACCTATATACACAATCTAGAAAAATGGTACTGAAGAATTTATTTTTAGGGCAGCAATGAAGAAACAGACATAGAGAATAGACTTATGGACATGGGGAGAAGGGAGCAGAGGGTGAGCTGTATGGAAAGAGTAATATGGAAACTTACATTCCATATGTAAAATGGATAGCGAACGGATATTTGCTGTATGGCTCATGAAACTGAAACAGGAGCTCTGTATCAATCTAGAGGGTGGGATGGGGTGTGAGATGGGAGGGAGATGAAAAGGGAGGGGATTTATGTATATCTATGGCTGATTCATGTTGAGGTTTGACAGAAAATAAAAGAATTCTGTAAAGCAATTATCCTTCAGTAAAAAAAATTAAAAAAGCAGAGACATCACTTTGCTGACAAAGATCCAGGTAGTCAAAGCTATGGTTTTTCCAGTAGTCATGTACAGACATGAGAGTTGGACAATAAAGATAGCTGAGTGCTGAAGAACTGATGCCTTCAAATTTTGGTGCTGGAGAAGACTGTTGAGAATCCCTTGAACAGCAAGGAGATCAAGCCAGTCAATCCTAAAAATTATCAACCCTGAATATTCACTAGGACTGATGCCGAAGCTGAAACTCCAATACTTTGGCCTCCTGATGTGAAGATACAACTCATTGCAGTGGACCCTGATGCTGGGAAAGATTGAGGGCAGGAAGAGAAGCGGGAAACAGAAGATGAGATGGTTGGATGGCATCACTGACTCAATGGACATGAGCTTGAGCAAAGTCTGGGAGTTAGTGAAGGACAGGGAAGCCTGGTGTGCTGCAGTTCATGGGGTCACAAAGAGTCAGACACGACTTAGCAACTGAACAACCAAAGAAACAAGCATCCAACAGAAAAATTATTTTAAAAGCTAATAATCATGAAAAATGATATTTACTAATAATTTTAAAATATCAATTTAAATTTGAGATTCACTTTTACCTATGTATTTTGCAAGATTAAACAGTGCTGTCAGGAATATATACCAAACTAGACTATATTCTAGGTCACTAAACAAATATTAACAAGTTTGGCAGCACTAAAACTGTGTCTTTTTCTGATCAAAATAGAATTAAATTAGAAATCAATAATAGAAAGATAATAGAAATGTTTTCAAACACTTGGGAAGTAAAACAATGCTTTGCTAAATAACCCAGAAATCAAAGAATAAGTCCCAAATAAAATTTAAGAAGTACATCAATTGAATGAAAATGCAACATACCAAAATTTGTGGGACTCAGCTAAATTTCACTCTGTACCTAGGGTGAAATTTATAGCATGAAATGCATACATTAGAAAAGATGAAAAGTCTAAATTCAACAATCTAAGTGCCCCTCTCAAGAAGCCAGAGAAAGAAGAAAAATAAACTCAAAGTGGATAGAAGGAAGGAGATTATATATATATATATATATATATATATATATATATATATATATATAAGTAAAAATGACTGGTCCTAACCAATGAATATGATAAATTTTCAGGATAAAAAATTAATGGACAGAAATCCTCTGCATTTCTATACATTAATTATGAGAGATCAGAAAGAGAAATTTAGGAAACAATCTCAATCACCATTGCAATAAAAAAAAATACCTAGGAAAAATCCTACCCAAGGAGGCAAAAGACCTGTACTTAGAAAACTATAAGATACTGATGAAAAAAATCAAAGATGGTACAAACAGATGGAGAGATATACCATGTCCCTGAATTAGAAGAATCAATACTGTGAAAATGGCTGCTGCTGCTGCTGCTAAGTTGCTTCAGTCGTGTGCGACTCTGTGTGACCCCATAGACGACAGCCCACCAGGCTCCTCCGTCCCTGGGATGCTCCAGGCAAGAACACCAGAGTGGGTTGCCATTTCCTTCTCCAATGCATGAAAGTGAAAAGTGGAAGTGAAGTCACTCAGTCGTGTCCGACTCTTCTCGACCCCGTGGACTGCAGCCTACCAGGCTCCTCTGTCCATGGGATTTTCCAGGCAAGAGTACTGGAGTGGGTTGCCATTGCCTTCTCCCATGAAAATGGCTTTGTACCCAAAGTAATCTACAGATTCGATATAATCCCTGTCAAATTACCAACAGCATTTTTCATAGAATTAGAACAAAAATTTTTACAATTTGTGTGGAAACATGAAAAGCCCTCAATAGTCAAAGCAACCTTGAGAAAGAAAAATGGAGCTGGAAGAATCAAGCTTCCTTACTTCAAAGTATACTGCAAAGCTACAATTATCAAGATAGTATGGAACTGGTACAAAAACAGAAATGCAGATCAATGGAATAGGATAGAAAGTCAAGAGATAAACCCACTCATCTATGGCCACCTAACTGAAGACAAAGGAGGCAAGAATATATAATGGAGAAAAGATAGTCTTTTCAGTAAGTGGTGTTGGGAAAGATGGACAGTTACAGGGAAAAGAATGATTTTAGAACACTTGCTAAACCATATACAAAAATAAACTCAAAATGTATTAAAGACCTAAATGTAAGGCTGAACACTAGAAGACTATTGGAGGAAAAGAATGGCAGAACATTCTGTGACATAAATCAAAGCAAGATCTTTTTTGACCCACCTCCTAGAATACAAAAAAGATCTTCACAACCCAGATAATCATGATGGTGTGATCAGTCACCTAGAGCCAGACATCCTGGAATGTGAAGTCAAGTGGGCCTTAGAAAGCATCACTATGAACAAAGCTAGTGGAGGTAATAGAATTCCAGTTGAGCTATTTCCAATCCTAAAAGATGATGCTGTGAAAGTGCTGCACTCAATATACCAGCAAATTTGGAAAACTCAGCAGTGGCCACAGGACTGGAAAAGGTCAGTTTTCATTCCAATCCCAAGGAAAAGCAATGCCAAAGAATGCTCAAACTACCATGCAATTGTACTCATCTCACACGCTAGTAAAATAATGCTCAAAATTCTCCAAGCCAGGCTTCAGCAAGATGTGAACTGTGAAATTCCAGATGTTCAAGCTGGTTTTAGAAAAGGCAGAGGAACCAGAGATCAAATTGCCAACATCCACTGGATCATCAAAAGCAAGAGAGTTCCAGAAAAACGTCTCTTTCTGCTCTGTTGACTATGCCAAAGCCTTTGACTGTGTGGATCACAAGAAACTGTGGAAAATTTTGAAAGACATGGGCATACCAGACCACCTGACCTGCCTCTTGAGAAACCTGTCTGCAGGTCAGGAAGCAACAGTTAGAACTGGACATGGAACAACAGACTGGTTCCAAATAGGAAAAAGAGTATGTCAAGGCTGTATACTGTCACTCTGCTTATTTAACTTATATGCAGAGTACATCATGAGAAATGCTGGGCTGGAGGAAGCACAAGCTGGAATCAAGATTGCCAGGAGAAATATCAATAATCTCAGATATGCAGATGACACCACCCTTATGGCAGAAAGTGAAGAGGAACTAAAAAGCCTCTTGCTGAAAGTAAAAGAGGAGAATGAGAAAGTTGGCTTAAAGCTCAACATTCAGAAAACGAAGATCATGGCATCTGGTCCCATCACTTCATGGGAAATAGATGGGGAAACAGTGGAAACAGTGTCAGACTTTATTTCTTGAGGCTCCAAAATCACTGCAGATGGTGATTGCAGCCATGAAATTAAAAGATGCTTACTCCTTGGAAGGAAAGTTATGAGCAACCTAGGCAGCATATTCAAAAGCAGAGACATTACTTTGCCAACAAAGATCCATCTAGTCAAGGCTATGGTTTTTCCAGTGGTCATGTATGGATGTGAGAGTTGGAGTATAAAGAAAGCTGAGGTCTGAAGAATTGATGCTTTTGAACTGTGGTGTTTGAGAAGTCTCTTGAGAGTCACTTGGACTGCAAGGAGATCCAACCAGTCCATTGGAAGGGTATTCATTGGAAGGGCTGAGGTTGTAGCTGAAACTCCAATACTTTGGCCACCTGACGCAAAGAGCTGATTCATTTGAAAAGACCCTGATGCTGGGAAAGATTGAGGGCAGGAGAAGAAGGGGACAACAGAAGACGAGATGGTTGGATGGTATCACTGACTCAATGGACATGGGTTTAGGTGAACTCCAGGAATTGGTGATGGACAGGGAGGCCTGGCATGCTGCAGTTCATGGGGTCGCAAAGAGTCAGACATGACTGAGCGACTGAACTGAACTGAGCTAAAGTAATTAAAAACAAAAACAAATGGGACCTAATCAAACTTAAAATCTTTTGCACAGCAAAGTAAGTGATAAACAAGACTGATGCAAAACTGACAAAGGATTAATCTACAAAATATATAAGCAACTTACATAGCTCAATAAAATAAAAGAAGAACACAAACAACCCAATCAAAAAATGAGCCAAAGACCTAAATAGATATTTCTCCCAAGAAGGCATACAGATTGCCAACAAAAACATGAAAAGATGCTCAACATCACAATTAGAGAAATGCAAATCAAAACTACAGTGAGGTATCACCTCACATTGGTCTAAATGGTTATCATTAAAAAAAGAAATCTGCAAACAATAAATATTGGAGAGGGTGTGGAGAAAAGGGAAACCTCACACACTGCTGATGAGGTATAAACTGATACAGCCACCATGGAGAACTTTAGAAACTAAATATAGTGTAAATTGAAACAGCCACAATGGGCGTCCCTTAAAAACTAAAATTACAACTGTCATACGACCCAGCAATCCCACTACTGGGGATATATCCTGAGAAAACCATAGTTTCCTGTACCCCAATATTCATTGTAGCACTATTTACAATAGCCAGGATGTGGAAACAACCTAAATGTCCAATGACAGATGAATGAATAAAGAAGATGTGGTGCATATATACAATGGAATATTACTCAGCCACAAAAAGGAATGAAATTGGGTCAGTTGTAGAGATGTGAATTGACCTAGATAATCATGCACAATGAAGTAAGTTAGAAAGAGAAAAACAAGTATTGTACATTAATGCATATATGTTGAATCTGTAAAAATGGTACAGATGAATCTATTTGTAAAGTAGAAATAGAGACACAGATGTAGAGAACACGCATATCAATACCCAGTTGGGAAAGGGAAGGATGGGATGAATTGGGAGATTGGAATTGACATACATACACTATAATATCTATATTATAGTTTATATACATATGTATATATATAAAGATAGCTAATGAAAAACTACTGTATAGCACAGAGAACTCTACTCAATGCTCTGTGGTGACTTAAATGGGAAGGAAATGAAAAAAAAAAAGGAGGGGCTTCCCTGGTGGCTTAGTGGTAAAGAATCTGCCTGCCAATTCAGAAGACATGGGTTTGATCCCCAGTATGGGAGAATCCCACATGTCATGGAACAAATAATTTGTGTCCCTCTTCACACTCCAGCGCCCAAGGACCCAGATCTGGGGTGGGAGACAGACTCTCCTGGTGAAAAGGTCACCATTGCCCAGCTTTTAGGCATGCTGCCTGGGTACAGCTGGGCTTCTGCAGGCCTATTCTCCACCATGGGCACAGCATACTCTGGAACCTATGAAACCCCACCCTGGGGTGCTGCCTGCCCACTTCTCCAAGGGAGCCTCCACCCCACTGTTGGGCTTGCAGATGGTTCCTGGGCAGTCTGTGCTGACCAAGGCAGCCTAGCCGAATGCTGCCTGCTCCTCTCCATCCAGCTCTGGGCCCTGGTGGCTTCTACCCCTGCCTCTACTATATGACTGAGCTTTACATGTTCCACTAACCCAGGCAAACGGTGGGTGGAGGCGCCAGCCTTAGGCTGCCTCCAAGGGTAGAACCTGATAGCCTGATATCGCTAACCTGATAGCCTGACCTTGGCAGGCTTGCCACGCTTGCCTCAAAGAAAGAAATTCTAACCTTGAAAGAAAGAAAAAGAGGAAGGAAGGAAGGAAGGAAGAAGGAGAAGGAATGGAGAAGGTATTTGACAAGATCTACACCCAATGTTGATAAAAAACTTTAAGTTAATATTAAAGAGGAATGACCTCAACTTGAGAAAAAATACTGGTGCACTACAAAAAGCTACAGCTAACATTCTACTTAATTGTAAAGGAGGTTATACTTTCCATCTAAGATGAGAACAAGGCAAGAATGTCTGCTCTTACCACTCTTATTTAACATACTTTTAGAAATGCTTTATTTATAATAGCTCAAAATTGGTGATAACTGAAATAGGGCAATGGTTGAACAGTGGTATTTCGTTCTGTGGAATACTGTGCAGCAATAAAAAGGGCGGGAAGCTATTAATGTGACAACTTAGATGAATTTAAGGCTATTAAGGCTGAATGAAAAAGAAGTCTTAAAATGTTCCATACTATATGATTCCATTTATGTAACATTTTTGTAATCACAAACTATAGAGATGGAAAACAGGTTTCTGGTTTTCAGAGATTGAAGAGGGGATTGGAAGTAGAATGGAAATAGATGTGGCTATAAAAGGGCAACATAAAGAATCCTATGTTGATAGAAATGTATCTTCACTGTCAGTGCCAATATCCTGGTTGTGACAGTAGACTGTCGCTTTATGGTACCATTAGGGAAAACTGGGTGAAGGTTATAGGGAGTCTCTGTATATTTTTAGTAGGACATGTGAATCTATTAAGATAAAAAGTTTAATTAAAAATAATAAAAAATAATGCTATGAAAAAAATGGGCATTATCATATACTTTTGGATGAAAGATTGGTTCAACATTTTAAAGGAATGTTGCATATTTTAAAAATTGCATATCTTAAATAAGAATTCTACTTTTAGGACTTTATCTTAAGAAATTCCTTCATAAAATGCTTATTTTAGCATTTAATGCACATAATGGTATAAATTATATATATATACTTATTCCTGGCATTGCTTTCCTTTTTCATTAGATATGTTTCTATTTATGAAATAAGCAATAAATATCCACATAGGATTTTAACATTAGAAGAGACATCTTTTTAGGTGCACAATGTCGTTTAATAATCAAACAGCCAATCAAGACTGTGTCCTTTTGAAAGCCTATGAAAGTGAAAGTGAAGTCACTCAGTCGTTTCCAACTCTTTGCAACTCCATGGACTGAAAATCCATGGGATTTTCTTTTTTTTTTTTTTTAATAATTTCCTTTTTTTTTTTAATTTTTATTTTTACTTTATTTTACTTTACAATACTGTATTGGTTTTGCCATACACTGACATGAATCCACCACGGGTATACATGAGTTCCCAATCATGAACCCCTCTCCCACCTGCCACCCCATATCATCTCTCTGGGTCATCCCAGTGCACCAGCCCCAAGCATCCTGTATCCTGTATCAAACATAGACTGGCAATTTGTTTCTTACACGATAGTATACATGTTTCAATGCCATTCTCCCAAATCATCCCACCCTCTCCCTCTCCCTCAGAGTCCAAAAGTCCGTTCTACACATCTGTGTCTCTTTTAAGCAATCTTGAGAAAGAAGAATGGAACTGGAGGAATCAACTTGCCTGAATTCAGGCTCTACTACAAAGCCACAGTCATCAAAACAGTATGGTACTGGCACAAAGGCAGAAATACAGATCAATGGAACAAAATAGAAAGCCCAGAGATAAATCCACACACATATGGACACCTTATCTTTGACAAAGGAGGCAAGAATATACAATGGAGTAAAGACAATCTCTTTAACAAGTGGTGCGGGGAAAACTGGTCAACCACTTGTAAAAGAATGAAACTAGATCACTTTCTAACACCACACACAAAAATAAACTCAAAATGGATTAAAGATCTAAACATAAGACCAGAAACTATAAAACTCCTAGAGGAGAACATAGGCAAAACACTCTCCGACATGGGATTTTCAAGGCAAGAGTTCTGGAGTGGGTTGCCATTGCCTTCTCCAGGGCATCTTCCTGACCCAGGGATCAAACCCGGGAATCTTGAGTTGTGGGCAGATGCTTTTACCATCTGAGCCACCAGGGAAGTCCCTTGAAAGCCTATAGAGTAGGAATAAACTCCTACCACTTCTTCAGCAGGTGTCCTTTAAGGGCTGCATTACTCAGTTCAAACTTGAATGGCTTGCGTTGCATTCAGGATGTGTTTACAAACTACTACATTTTCTTCAGTGTGAGTCTTGTATATACTCAAGGAGAGTTTGTGATATTGAAGGCAGGGCCATAGACAGAGTTTCTTTTTTTGTCTCTCCATTGATGGGAGATGAAGTCTTCAGCTGAAAACAAGCCTTAGTTCAGTTCAGTTCAGTTGCTCAGTTGTGTTCGACTCTTTGTGACCCCATGAATCACAGCACGCCAGGCCTCCCTGTCCATCGCCAACTCCCGGAGTTCACTCAGACTCACGTCCATCGAGTCCGTGATGCCATCCAGCCATCTCATCCTCTGTCGTCCCCTTCTCCTCCTGCCCCCAATCCCTCCCAGCATCAGAGTCTTTTCCAATGAGTCAACTCTTCTCATGAGGTGGCCAATCAGCTTTAGCATCATTCCTTCCAAAGAACACCCAGGACTGATCTTCAGAATGGACTGGTTGGATCTCCTTGCAGTCCAAGGGACTCTCAAGAGTCTTCTCCAGCACCACAGTTCAAAAGCATCAATTCTTCAGTGCTCAGCTTTCTTCACAGTCCAACTCTCACACCCATACATGACCACTGGAAAAACCATAGCCTTGACTAGATGTACCTTTGTTGGCAAAGTAATGTCTCTGCTTCTGAATATGCTATCTAGGTTGGTCATAACTTTCCTTCCAAGGAGTAAGCCTTAAGGAGTTCACTATCTGGCTTAACATCATCTTTTAAATTAGCATGCAATAGCAGCTCACCAAGAAAACAGTGTTCTTTTCAATTGCCTAATAATGAAAGTAAGAGAGGAGAGTCACAAAGAGCCCCCAAATTGATAAAGGTTAATATGGAATTCTTGCACCCCTAAACTGAGAGCCACTTTTCTCTGGAAGTGTAATGACATGGCTTAAACCAGCTAGCATCTCATTACTAACGTTTTTTATTTAAAGATAAAACACTTTTGTCGGCAGCCACGTCTATGCTGCATCTTCTATTCATGTTGAGTTTACTTGGCTGCTGTTCAAGTGGGAATTTGACTCTGTTGATAAGTTGTCTGACCCTGAAACTGTAAAAGTTCAACTCTTTTACTGTTGGTTTGACCCCTCATTAAAGCTTTTGGCTCCTGCCTTCTTCTGGTTATGTTAACCATGGGGTGGGTTTTTCTATGCAGTTATAGGATCAAGACCAAAGTTTTGAAATCTGATCAACATTCATAGTCTTGTTTATGATCTCTTACCACAAATGATCTGTTAGGCTGTCTCTTACTAATCATCGCTTATAAAGGAGGAGGGAGGCACTTTGCCTTATCTTTTGTTCATAGAAAGATTCTCCTTCATTTAACCTTACTGGAGGGGACTATAATAATTATTTCTTTTGCTGATGGGTGGCCATTGCATTGTTTACTCTCTCATTCAGGTGGATGGGAGGCATTTACAGTGTGAGCACTCCATTTTACTTGTGGTTGAGGAGTTGAGGATTGGGGTGGGGGAGAGGTAAAGCTAAGGAGGCAAAAGTTACCTCCAGGATGAGATTCCAAAATAAGCTGAAAGGGTTCCATCCTAGCAACCCTCAAAAAATACATAGAAACACATCTGTCCCTTATTTTTTCAGCTTGCTTTATAGTGAGTCATTCAAGTTCTTAAAACCATACAATTACACATGCTAACAGCAGGGGAAAAGAGTAGATAATAAACCTGGCAGGGGTAATTTAACCAAACCATGCGTATCAGTGGTTTATACCAATAAGCGAGATTTAAGAATTCTTTTCAAGACATACGTACAATTCCCTCCATATATATACACATACACCTTTCTCTAAATATATTTATATATAAATATATACATACATACATGTATATATAAAAATAAAATAGAATTATACAAACATATGTATAAACACAAATACACATTTGTATGTATACACACATATATGGACATATATGTATTACATATAATATCTCTGATATGTTCAGAGGAGATAGTATATGGGATATTCTATTGGAGAAATGCAGGGTAAAATAAATGTGGTTATATGGTTAAAACAACAAACAAAATTCACTCCTGTATGCTAAATTATCATACTCCTGCAATTTGGCAAAGAAATGTCCCTTCCTAGGAAATTATAGTGAAATAAACAATAGTTTAAGCACTAAAAAACAACTGAGTGCGTACAGATCATTGATTTCTTTAAGGAAATGAGTAGGGCACACAAGCTTCCTATGCACACATAATTTGTGCTAACACTATTGTATTTGTTAAACTCCCACTGTGTGTGTGTATATATACACACATACATATATGTGAGTGTTTATACATATAGGTATGTATATATACATAACACTTAACGTTGTTCTAAATTCATTTAAAAAATCTGGAGAGTAATACCTCATGGAATGTTATTAATATGCTGTAAACAAATGAAGAACTAGAACCAGTTATAGATATGACATTGCTCAAGGAAAGAAATCTAACAGATCTCTGGGTCCCAGGTCATCTCTTCAATATATTCAATATAACTTTATAGATGTTAATAGTAGTGCCTTAGAAGTTCAGGGAAAGACTCTAATTACCTAAAGTTATCCATGAGAGTGAACCTTCAGTTCAGTTCAGTTCAGTCGCTCAGTCGTGTCCGACTCTTTGCGACCGCATGAATCACAGCACGCCTGGCCTCCCTGTCCATCGCCAACTCCCGGAGTTCACTCAGACTCACGTCCATCGAGTCCATGATGCCATCCAGCCATCTCATCCTCGGTCGTCCCCTTCTCCTCCTGCCCCCAATCCCTCCCAGCATCAGAGTCTTTTCCAATGAGTCAACTCTTCGCATGAGGTGGCCAAAGTACTGGAGTTTCAGCTTTAGCATCATTCCTTCCAAAGAAATCCCAGGGCTGATCTCCTTCAGAATGGACTGGTTAGATCTCCTTGCAGTCCAAGGGACTCTTGGGAGGCTTCGCCAACACCACAGTTCAAAAGCATCAATTCTTCAGTGCTCAGCCTTCTTCACAGTCCAACTCTCACATCCATACATGACCACTGGAAAAACCATAGCCTTGACTAGATGGACCTTGGTCGGCAAAGTAATGTCTCTGCTTTTGAATATGCTATCTAGGTTGGTCATAACTTTTCTTCCAAGGAGTAAGCGTCTTTTAATTTCATGGCTGCAATCACCATCTGCAGTGATTAGATTTTAACATTTATTCTTACAAAACAGTTCTAAGTATGAATAGTTTTTGCTTTTAAATCATGATTTACCACGAAATGAGAAAGTAAAATTCTTGATTTTTTCAATGCTTATAATTATTTTAGCCTTTTATAGATGTTTATTTAGAAGGCATATTTTTGAGAATAGCTGATAAAATGTTACAAAGACCTATATTTACTCCCTGAAATTTGCTTTACCTCTACTTACTAACTCTTCAGATCTTTAGCTTCCCTATCTCAACTTCTTGTCCAGAGTAATAAAAGGTAGTGGTAAATGTGTTTCTTACCTGGGATTATTTTAGGTATGGTTAACAGGCTCATAGGAGATATCTATTTCTCTATATCTATGTCTCACATACATATGTACACACCATACTTATTTTCAGTAATCCTAAGGATAATTTAATTCAGGTCCTGAGGTTGCCATTTGTCTATAATGTATAACCATTTATTATATACATTTATTATATGTTGTATTATATATTGTCATGATGTAATTAATAGCTTTTATGCATTTGAGTGCATATGATATTGGTCCTAAGAGTATTTCAAGGTAAATTTTTTTTGGAGCTGAATATGAAAGCCATCTGAATTTCAGTAGCATATTTCAAATTAGAAGTGGTTTTACTCATTTTCCCAATTAAGAATACTTTGAATGTGATGTGTGTATGTGTTCTGAGAAAAGAATTTATGCATGAATCTGAATTCAGGGCACATTAAAAATATATCTACCCTAGAGCATTTTTACCTTAAATGTATTTCTCTTTGTACATATGGCATCATTTCAAAAACTTCTTTATGTAGTGCATTTAAGTGGTAGTTTTCCTTTGAAACAAAAAATGAGTAAAATTTGTTTTGTTCATGCTTAATATACTTATAATTGAAATTTAGAGATTATTTTTAAAAATGTTTCCTATAAGAATTTTCATGACATAAAAATTTAGGAGTGTCAAATGATATGTACTTTTTATTATTGTAAATTCCTTATTATTGATGAATGAAGGAGAGTTACAAACTGAACTCCTTTGAGTAATTTGTTAGTCACCCTCCATTTTACCCAGAGCCCAGTAAAAGTGTATCTGGAGACTTCCCTGTTGAACAGGTAGCTAGGACTTCACGCTCGCAATGCAGGGGACCCAGGTTTGATCCCTGGTTGAGGAGCTAGATCCCACATTCCACAACTTATTAAAAAAAAAAAAAAGATGCTGCAACTAAGACTTGGCACAGCCGAAATAAATAAATATTAAGATGTACCAGACTTGTAAGTTTTTTATCTTGTAGTATATGATATCTTGGTGTATTTGGGTCAAGTAACTAACTTAACCGGATTGCTGAGTTAACATCACACTTGCATCAAATGGTTTATAAATCCAAAGCAATAGTCATGTGTGTAGCAAATAACCAGAGGATGTCAATGGCATCCAACAATAAGCATTTATTCTCATACTCATGGGTCAGCTGGGGTGGCTCTTCTTTAGTCTTGGATCTATGAGACAGCTGGGATAGCTATGCTTCATGTATCTAATTAGGGAACCCAGAAACTGTTAACACTGGGGCAAGTTTTTCTCAGGGCAGAGGCTGAAAGCAAGCTAAGAGAACCCACACTTCCTAAGGGCTGGAGCATTGTCACTTCTACCCATATTCCCAGGTCATATAGCTAGTATCAATAGAATGGGAAAAATAATTTGCCTAATAGTAGGTAGGACCAAATGTTTGCTAAACTATAATCTGCTACAGATTGTACGTGGGCTTCCCAGGTGGTGCTAGTGGTAAAGAATCCACTTGCCAATTTAGGAAACTCAAAGACCTGGGTTCAATCCCTGGTTTGGAAAGATCCCCTGAAGTAGGAAATGGCAACCCACTCCAGTAATCTTGCCTTGAAAATTCCATGGACAGAGGAGCCTGGCAGGCTACAGTATGCAAAGGAGCCTGGCAATTGTGTCTGAAAGAGTCAGACACTACTGAGCAACTGAGCACAATAGCACAAAATACTGCAGTTTGTAAGTAATTTTGTATTTCTTCATCATAATTTGATAATTTTACACTTTTTTCTATTCACTGAATTTTCATTAGGACTAGAACCCCTGGCTCTTCATAAATGGTTTGTCTTCAACGTAGTGATCTTGGGTTTCAGATTCATGAAAGAGTATGTGTCCTTCCTTCATGGAATTCTTGGCCAGAATACCGTGTTTCTGATTCTATTTGTCACCTGCTCATGGTCTTGCTCTTAATATGCACATCTGACAAACTTTCACAAACATCACACCCAGCATCTATGCATGCATTTTAATATTTATGTTTAAATCTTTACAAAATATAATTTTGATTTGAAATGACTTGCATAGGAAAATTACTTAATCTTGTTTTGGGTGTATTTATTTTCTATTGCTAAATAACAATTACTGCAAATTTTGCTATACAAAATAATATACATTTATTTCCTTTCAGTTTCCATGGGTTAGAAGTCCAGGCATATCATAGCTGGGTCTTCTGCTTAGATGTGAGACCCAGCAAATAAGGCATCAGCCAGACAGATCCTTTCAGAAGCTTCTGATTTCATGTAGTGTTTGCAACATTGTTTCTTGCAGTTATGGACAGAGATCCCTAGCTCACTGGGGGCTACTCTGAGCTCCCAGAGACAGCTGAAGTCCCTCCTCACAATCTCATCACAGGCCTCCTCACAATATGGCAACTTACTTCAAAACAAGCAGAAGAATCTCTTGCTTCAGTCTGCTGACCTGGAGGTTTATATAATGCAATGTAATCATAGAAGTTATTACCTATCACCTTTGCCATGTTGTTCAGTCGCTAAGTCATGTCTAACTCTTTGTGACCCCATGGACTGCAGCACGCCAGGCTGCCCTGTCCTTCACTAGCTCCTGAAGTTTGTTCAAATTCTTGTCCATTGAGTCGGTGATATCATCCAACCATCTCATTCTTGGCCACCCTAGTCTCCTCTTGCCCTCAATCTTTCCCAGCATCAGGGTCTTTTCTAGTGAGTCATCTCTTTGCATCAGGTGGCCAAAGTATTGGAGCTTCAGCTTCAGCATTAGTCCTTCCAATGGATATTTCAGGTTGATTTCCTTTAAGATTGACTGGTTTGATCTCCTTGCAGTTCAAAGGCTCTCAAGGGTCTTATCCAGCACCACAATTGCCATATACTGTAACCTCATTAAAGGAGAGATTATTTCACCACTTTTGCCATATTCTTTTAGATAGAAGAAATCAGCAAGTCCCTTTCCCAGTCAAAGAGTGAAGCTTATACAAAGGTTTGAGTCATTTAGAGAGGTCATGTTAGAATTCTTCCTGCTAAGTTGTTTCATTCATGTCTGACTCTGCAACACTACGGACTGTAGCCTACCAGGCTCTTCTGTCCATGGGATTCTCCAGGTGAGAATATTGGAGTGGGTTGCCATTTCCTATTCCAGGGAATCTTCACAACCCAGGGATTGAACCCATGTCCCCTGTGTCTCCTAAACTGGCAGGTGTTTTCTCTAAGACTAGTGCCACCTGGGAAGCCCAGAGAGTCTGCCTACCACACATCATAATCTACCAAACAAAGGCCACAGATCTAGCACTTGGAAGAATCATATTTATCTTGAGAAATTCCAGTTCCTCTAACCAGTATCTAGCACCGAGGCATTGAAAACAGTAGGTGATTAGTGGCTCCAAAGCTAATCTAATCTTCCTAAGGACTAACTCCCAGAATCTTAATCTGAACCTAAGAAATATTATCAATGGTGGAATGGGCATAGAAGTGGGTAGATTCTTCTTCAAAAAATAGGAAAAAGAGAATAAAACAGCTAACAGTAACACCTAGGTTTTAAAATCATGCCTAGCTTGTGTTTGACAATCCTTCTGATAGCCCAAATAC
Source organism: Oryx dammah (assembly GCF_014754425.2). Lineage (NCBI taxonomy): Eukaryota > Metazoa > Chordata > Mammalia > Artiodactyla > Bovidae > Oryx > Oryx dammah. Next base: position 48,118,076 of record NW_024070211.1, read on the forward strand.
TATAAATTTAGTTGACGATAACAGAACAGATGGAAAAAACATATGGCTTGTAGGTAGTGTGTGGTGGTTGATATTTGCGGTACATTAGGGGAATTTATTTTATTTTGTCTCTTGTGTAACTTTATGATACTTTATCAAGTAAATTTTATAAAGCCTTTTTGACTTATCTATGTTATAGCTATTAAACTCTCTTTGTGACTTGAACATTACATTAAAAAAAGATTAGTTTCATAATTATTTCACAGCAGGCATTTAGATACACTGGCAGGAAGACTGTTTCATTCAGGAAAGCATATATGTAGCCACTTGGTATCATGTAGAATCCTTTGATAGAAATTATACAGGTAAAAGAGGTGAAAGTTTGAGGAGATTAATTCATTGAAGCTATTGATGAAGGTCAGATTAACCAACATTCAGGTTAGATGTTATCTAAAATACCATTAAAACCCCATAGATCTTCATTTAATGCTGATTGCTATAGCTTCACGTTTTCTAAAGAAAACTGATTCAACAAAGCAGGGGATACTGACAATGCTGCTTTTTGATGTTGTAAATAGTAAGAAAATTTTAATGTATAGAAAGTGGCATAAACACACTTGTTGAAATATGACCCTCAATTTGATTTTTGGGGCTAGACTGCAGCCCTGGAAGCCCTGTATTTCTTTGAGATTTATCTGAATTGAAATGCAACTTTCTGATATTTGCCTATTAGTAATATTGTTATTTAAAAATAACCTAAGAATTTATATTTTTTAAAGGCTTTTCAAAGGATAATATGAGAAGAGAAAACGTCTCTTTAGAGGGAGTAGGGATAAAGGTAGACTTGGGCAATTTAATATAAATGCACGTGTGTGAGAATTCCTACTGATTTTGACTCTTTAACACTAATGAGGCCATATTAAAAATAAAAATTGAACTCTTGGCAATAGTTCTTCTCTAGGATTCATTCAATTTCTTGACATGGCTCTTTCCTTTGCCTTATCTCTTACATCAATATATTAACAATGTATTCCTGTTATCTTAGTAAATGAAGCACTTTCTTTTAATCTCATCTGTATTCCTTTTCCTTAAGTAGATGAATTTATGGATTCTCCTTGTTTCCCTGTTTTTGAACACTCTGATACGCAGGCACACAAACCACTGGAGTAGAATGAAAAGAGATGTTTTAGACTATCTCATTCTCTAATAAAATATCCATTTATTGTGTATACGTATCTTGCCCCCAAAACAAACATGTGAAATAATGTATTTAGGCACATTTTAAACTTTCGTATGTATAAAAATATGTTCAAGTTTAACTAGTCAGTAGTATTCATTTTGAAATATTATTAAAAGAACCAAATGCATTTTCATCTTCTCTAAATTCTATAATTTTATAATAGCATATTTAATCATATTCACGAGTAAGTGGAAAGACTTGTTGGAACAGACCTAATGCTGGGAAAGACTGAGGGTAGGAGGAGAAGGGGATAACAGAGGATGAGATGGTTGGATAGCATCACCTACTCAATGAACATAAGTTGAGCAAACTCCCGGAGATACTGAAGGGCAGGGAAGCCTGGTGTGCTGCAGTCCATGGGATTGCAAAGAGTTGGAAAGGACTTAGCAATTAAACAACAATTGTAAGACAAGTTTTCTTTTTTAATCAAATAAAAATGGCACAAAACTTAAGTAGAGTAACTTGAGAATCATAAAATACATTTTGGCTCAAAAGTCAACATTTGTCTCTATTTTGTGAATATTAACATCCTCCCAAGCTCCACTGTAGTCATTTTCTCTTAAGAAATTTTATGTTTTAACATGCCTTAATGAATTTCACTGTGGCTTCAAGTCAAGGTAAAAGAATAATGTATTGTTTTGAAAGGAAGTTGCATAATCTTCCTTTTCCAGGGTTTAGTTCTTATTTTTTGAGATATTCTTTACCTTTAGTGTGATCTAGTTTTCTTTTTATTTTCCATTTCTTCCTATTCAGCAAAGAGAAATGGGTTAAATAATTTTCTAGTCACTCCCAGGCTTATGAAAATGTGTCTTAAATCCAGTTTCTTTATCTCCTTAATCTATTCATAAAATAGGTTCATTATAAGTAACAGTCCAAATGGATCAAATAAATAAATACAAGTTACCTCGTTAATGGATATATACAGTGATCCTCACACAGCCTTGTTGAGAGGAGTGCCTAACTTTACTTATTCATGAAGTTTTCAACATTTTAAGCTTTTTTTTTTTTTTTTTTCTGGGAATCATAATGCTACCAAGTATCCTTATTTGCTGAGCTCAGCCACTTCCTTCCTGGTCTGATCCACTGTTGCCAAAACCAAATCTCTTTCCTACAACAAGCTGAAATTTCTGTCAGTGCAATGACGGCATACTGTGCCACTCTACTTGTCTTAAAATATAAACTACAAAGGATGGATGGTCAAAGTTTTCTACTTTGTGCTAAGATCGTTTGAAATGAATCCTTTTTCTCTGTACTTATGTCACAAGGATGGTAAGATTAGATTCATTCATTTAAAACTGTTTCTGATATTTGGAGATTGTTTTTTTAATTTTTTAATTTATATTTTTGGATACATCATTTGTATGGTTCCAAAGTCAAGATTCTGTAACAAAGTATATTCTTAAAAGTCACACTTTTTATAAAAATCCCTGCCTTACACTCCAAAGGTTACAATTTTTATTAGTTTTTGGTTATGCTGCCAGTTTCTTCTTTTCCTTTGCAAATGTAATTAAATATGTGTGTATACATATCTTTTTATCTATTTCTACTGATATATGAGTGTGTATATGCATGCGTGCTCAGTCACTTAAGTCATGTCCAACTCTTTGTGACTCTATGGCTTGTAGCCCACCAGGCTCCTCTGTCCATGGGATTTTCCAGGCAAGGATACTGGAGTGGGTTTCCATGACATTCTCTAGGGGATCTTCCCCACCAAGCGGTAGAAAGCACATTTCCTGCATTACAGTCAGATTATTTACCCATTGAGCCACCTGGGAAGCCTGTGTATATGTATACACATGTACACAGACTTTATGCATATGTTTAATATATTTGTGTGTGTATGTGTGTGTATATACGTATATATACCCATTATTTCTGTATCTTGGCCTTTTTCACTTTGCTGCTGCTGTGCTGCTGCTGCTAAGTCGCTTCAGTCGTGTCCGACTCTGTGCGACCCCATAGATGGCAGCCCACCAGGCTCCCCGTCCCTGGGATTCTCTAGGCAAGAATACTGGAGTGGGTTGCCATTTCCTTCTCCAATGCACAAAAGTGAAAAGTGAAAGTGAAGTCACTCAGTCGTGTCTGATTCTTCGCGACCCCATGGACTGCAGCCTACCAGGCTCCTCCGTCCATGGGATTTTCCAGGCAAGAGTACTTTGCAGTGTAGCCTGAAAATCACCAGTATTAATATATGGCCTTTTAATTATTCCTTTATGAAGATATATAATATTCTATTGCATAATATGCTATAGTTTATTAAACTTAATTCTATCAATGGATAATAAGGTAGTTTCCAATATTTTGCTATCATAAATAATATTAAAATAAATACTGTAAACACTATAGCTCTGTTTATTTTTAAAGTCCACAAACTCTAGAATACTTTCCTCTGAGTAAATCCATTGATTTTTTTAAAATTTATTTTTTAATTGGTGGATTATTGTTTTACAATATTGTGTAGGTTTCTGCCATATATCAACATGAATCAGCCATAGGTATATATATGTCCCCTCCCTCTTGAGACTTCTCCCACTTCCCATCCCATCCCACCCCTTTAGGTTGTCACAGAGCACCAGATTTGAGTTCCCTGCATCATACAGCAAATATCCACTGGCTATCTATTTTACACATGGTAAGGTATGTGTTTCAATGCCACTCATTCAGTTAGTCCCACCTTCTCCTTCCCCTCTATGCCCACAAGTCTTTTCTTAAGTCTGTTCTCTGTCTGCATCTCCATTGCTGTCCTGCTGATAGGTTCATCATTACCATCATTCTATATTCCATACATATGCATTAATTTAGAGTATTTGTCTTTCTCTTTCTGGTTTATGTTCTAGGTTCATCCAGTCATTAGAACTGACTGAAATGCATCCTTTTTATGGCTGAGTAATATTCCATTGTGTATATGTACTACAACTTCCTTATCCATTCATCTGTGGATAGACATCTAGGTTGCTTCCATGTCCTAACTAGTTTAAATAGTGCTGCAATGAACAGTGGGTTGCATATGTCTTTTTCAATTATTGTTTCTCAGGGTATATGTCCAGTAGCAGGATTGCTGGGTGATATGGTAGTCTTATACCTAGTATTTTTTTGTAAAGGAATTGCTATTCTATTCTCCATAGTGGCTGTATCAATTTGAATTCCCACCAACAGTGCAAGAGGGTCCCCTTAGCTCCACACCCTCTCCAGCATTTACTGTTTGTAGATGTTTGATGATGGCCATTCTGACTGGTGTGAGGTTGTACCTCATTGTAGTTGTAATTTGCATTTCTCTAATAATGAATGATGTTGAGCATCTTTTCATGTGCTTACTAGATATCTATCTGTCTTCTTCGGAGAAATATCTGTTTAGGTCTTCTGCCCACTTTTTAATTTCAGTTCAGTTCAGTTCAGTTGCTCAGTCTTGTCTAACTCTTTGTGACCCCATGAATTGCAGCACGCCAGGCCTCCATGTCCATCACCAACTCCCGGAGTTCATTCAGACTCACGTCCATCGAGTCCGTGATGCCATCCAGCCATCTCATCCTCTGTCGTCCCCTTCTCCTCCTGCCCGCAATCCCTCCCAGCATGAGTCTTGTCCAACGAGTCAACTCTTCGCATCAGGTGGCCAAAGTACTGGAGCTTCAGCTTTAGCATCATTCCTTCCAAAGAAATCCCAGGGTTGATCTCCTTCAGAATGGACTGGCTGGATTTCCTTGCAGTCCAAGGGACCCCCAAGAGTCTTCTCCAACACCATAGTTCAAAAGCATCAATTCTTTGGTGCTCAGCCTTCTTCACAGTCCAACTCTCACATCCATACATGACCACAGGAAAAACCATAGCCTTGACTAGACGGACCTTAGTCAGCAAAGTAATGTCTTTGCTTTTGAATATACTCTCTAGGTTGGTCATAACTTTTCTTCCAAGGAGTAAGTGTCTTTTAATTGCATGGCTGCAGTCACCATCTGCAGTGATTTTGGAGCCCAAAAAAAATAAAGTCTGACATTGTTTCCACTGTTTCTCCATCTATTTCCCATGAAGTGATGGGACCGGATGCCATGATCTTCGTTTTCTGAATGTTGAGCTTTAAGCCAACTTTTTCACTCTCCTCTTTCACTTTGATCAAGAGGCTTTTTAGCTCCTCTTCACTTTCTGCCACAAGGGTGGTGTCATCTGCATATCTGAGGTTATTGATATTTCTCCCTGCAATCTTGATTCCAGCTTGTGTTTCTTCCAGTCCAGCATTTCTCATGATGTACTCTGCATATAAGTTAAATAAGCAAGGTGACAATATACAGCCTTGGCGTACTCCTTTTCCTATTTGGAACCAGTCTGTTGTTCCATGTCCAGTTCTAACTGTTGCTTCCTGACCTGCATACAGATATCTCAAGAGGCAGGTTAGGTGGTCTGGTATTCCCATCTCTTTCAGAATTTTCCACAGTTTATTGTGATCCACACAGTCAAAGGCTTTGGCATAGTCAATAAAGCAGAAATAGAGGTTTTTCTGGAACTCTCTTGCTTTTTCCATGATCCAATGGATGTTGGCAATTTGATCTCTGGTTCCTCTGCCTTTTCTAAAACCAGCTTGAACATCAGGGAGTTCACAGTTCATATATTGCTGAAGCCTGGCTTGGAGAATTTTGAGCATTACTTTACTAGCATGTGAGATGAGTGCAATTGTGCGGTAGTTTGAGCATTCTTTTGCATTGCCTTTCTTTGGAATTGGAATGAAAACTGACCTTTTCCAGTCTTGTGGCCACTGCTGAGTTTTCCAAATTTGCTGGCATATTGAGTGCAGCACTTTCACACCATCATCTTTCAGGAACTGAAACAGCTCAACTGGAGTTCCATCACCTCCACTAGCTTTGTTCGTAGTGATGCTTTCTAAGGCCCACTTGACTTCACATTCCAAGATGTCTGGCTCTAGATTAGTGATCACATCATCATGATTATCTGGGTCGTGAAGATCTTTTTTGTACAGTTCTTCCATGTATTCTTGCCACCTCTTCTTAGTATCTTCTGCTTCTGTTAGGTCCATACCATTTCTGTCCTTTATCAAGCCCATCTTTGCATGAAATATTCCCTTGGTATCTCTAATTTTCTTGAAGATATCTCTAGTCTTTTCCATTCTGTTCTTTTCCTCTATGTCTTTGCATTGATCACTGAAGAAGGCTTTCTTATCTCTTCTTGCTATTCTTTGGAACTCTGCATTCAGATGCTTATATCTTTCTTTTTCTCCTTTGCTTTTCGCCTCTCTTTTTTTCACAGCTATTTGTAAGGCCTCTCCAGACAGCCATTTTGCTTTTTTGCATTTCTTTTCCATGGGGATGGTCTTGATCCCTGTCTACTGTACAATGTCACGAACCTCATTCCATAGTTCATCAGGCACTCTATCTATCAGATCTAGACCCTTAAATCTATTCCTCACTTCCACTGTATAATCATAAGGGATTTGATTTAGGTCATGCCTGAATGATCTAGCGGTTTTCCCTACTTCCTTCAATTTAAGTCTGAATTTGGTAATAAGGAGTTCATGATCTGAGCCACAGTCAGCTCCTGGTCTTGTTTTTGTTTACTGTATAGAGCTTCTCCATCTTTGGCTGCAAAGAATATAATCAATCTGATTTCAGTGTTGACCATCTGGTGATGTCCATGTGTAGAGTCTTCTCTTGTGTTGTTGGAAGAGGGTGTTTGCTATGACCAGTGCATTTTCTTGGCAAAACTCTATTACTCTTTGCCCTGCTTCATTCCGTATTCCAAGGCCAAATTTGCCTGTTACTCCAGGTGTTTCCTGATTTCCTACTTTTGCATTCCAGTCCCCTATAATGAAAAGGACATCTTCTTTGGGTGTTAGTTCTAAAAGGTCTTGTAGGTCTTTATAAAACCGTTCAACTTCAGTTTCTTCAGCGTTACTGGTTGGGGCATAGACTTGGATTACCGTGATATTGAATGGTTTGCCTTGGAGACGAACAGAGGTCATTCTGTCGTTTTTGAGATTGCATCCAAGTACTGCATTTTGGACTCTTTTGTTGACCATGATGGCTACTCCATTTCTTCTGAGAGATTCCTGCCCACAGTAGTAGATGTAATGGTCATCTGAATTAAATTCACCCATTCCAGTCCATTTTAGTTCGCTGATTCCTAGAATGTCGACATTTGCTCTTGCCATCTCTTGTTTGACCACTTCCAATTTGCCTTGATTTATGGACCTGACATTCCAGGTTCCTATCCAATACTGCTCTTTACAGCATCGGATCTTACTTCTATCACCAGTCACATCCACAACTGGGTATTGTTTTTGCTTTGGCTTCATCCCTTCATTCTTTCTGGAGTTATTTCTCCACTGATCTCCAGTAGCATATTGGGCACCTAATGACCTGGGGAGTTCCTCTTTTGGTATCCTATCATTTTGCCTTTTCATACTGTTCATGGGGTTCTCAAGGCAAGAATACTGAAGTGGCTTGCCATTCCCTTCTCCAGTGGACCACATTCTGTCAGACCTCTCCACCATGACCTGCCAGTCTTGGGTTGCCCCGCAGGCATGGCTTGGTTTCATTGAGTTAGATAAGGCTGTGGTCCTAGTGTGATTAGATTGACTAGTTTTCTGTGAGTATGGTTTCAGTGTGTCTGCCCTCTGATGCCCTCTTGCAACACCTACCATCTTACTTGGGTTTCTCCTACCTTGGGCGTGGGGTATCTCTTCACGGCTGCTCCAGCAAAGCGCAGCCGCTGCTCCTTATCTTGGATGAGGGGTATCTCCTTACCTCCACTGTTCCTGACCTTCAATGTGGGATAGCTCCTCTAGGCCCTCCTGTGCCCGCACAGCCACCGCTCCTCGGGTTGCTCCTCCTGGCGTGGGTGGCTCCTCCCAGCTGCCGCCCCTGGCCTCGGGCTCGGGATGGCTCCTCAGGGTCAGTGCCCCTGGCTTCGGGTGCGAGGTGGCTTCTCCCGGCCGCCCCTGACCTCGGAAGCGGGGTAGCTCCTCTCGGCCGTTCCTGCGCCGATACAGCCTGGCAGTCTAGGCCGCTGCCCCGACCTCGGATGTGGGGTAGCTCCTTTTGGCCATGCTTAGTGCTCCAGCCCACCGCCGCCGCCGCCTACGCTTTTTATTAGGTTGCTTGTTTTTCAGGTCTTGAGCCAGATAAGCTGCTCACATATTTTGAAGATTACTCCTTTATCAGTTGTTTTAGCTGCTATTATTTTATCCCTTTCTGATGGTTGTCTTTTCACCTTGTTTTTAGTTTCCTGTGCTGTGCAAAAGCTTTTAAGTTTAATTAAGTTCCATTTGTTTATTTTTATTTCCTTACTCTTGGAGGTTGGTCATAGAGAATCTTGCTGTGATTTATGTCAAAGTGTGTTTTGTCTATGTTTTCCTCTAAAAGTTTTACAGTTTCTGGTCTTACATTTAGGTCTTTAATTCATTTTGAGTTTATTTTTGTGTATGGTATTAGGAAGTGTTCTAATTTCATTCTTTTACATGCAGCTGTCTGCTTTTCCCAGCACCATTTATTGAAGTGATTATCTTTTCTCTGTTGTGTATTCTTTCCTCTTTGGTCAAAGATAAGGTGCCCATAGGTGTGTGGGTTTATCTCTGGGCTTTCTATCTATTTCCATTGGTCTATGTTTCTGTTTTTGTGCCAGTACCATAGTCTATTGATGAGTGTAGCTTTGTAGTATAGTTTGAATTCAAGCAGGTTGATTCCTCCATCTCCATTTTTCTTTCTCAAGATTGCTTTGGCTATTCGGGGTTTTTTATGTTTCCATACAAACTGTGATATTTTTTTTTTCTAGTTTTTTGAAAAAGACCATTGGTAGTTTGATAGGAATTGCATTGATTCTGTTGCTTTGGGCACAATGGTTGTTTTTACAATACTTATTCTTCCAATCCAGGATCATGCTATATCTCTCCATCTGTTTGCCTCTTCTTTGATTTCTTTTCCAATATTTTGCTATTATAGATGATATTGCAATGAATACTAGAAATCTTTTAGCATCGCTTAGTTTTAAATTCCACAAATTCTAGGAAACTTCCTTCTGCGTAAATCCTTGGCTTTTTTAAAGAGGTAAGAGTAATTACTGATTCTTTTCATGAATATTTTGGATTATTATATTTGCATATATATTTTAAGGTATCTTGCATTTTTTTGTCTTTCCTACATACCACAAGTATCTTGAGTTCATAAATAACATCTGGTTATGTTATTTGTTTTATTTATATTGTATGTATTACGTGTGAGATGGTGTGACTTGTGCATTCTGATCTTTCTTATCTATAAACTTTTTCTAAAAAAAAAAAAGCTTTTCTACTATTCATACTTATGAATCAATGTGTGTGTTGGTGTATAGGTTCCTTTGCTTGTTAATTAAGAGAATATGAAATGCCTACTATATGTGGATCTGTGTATGATTTAAAACTAAAAAAAGCCCTCCATGGAGCTTATGCTTTACCTGTGATTAGCCTTGTGACTTGAAGTAAGCCAACTTAACTTTTTGAATCTCAGTGTTTTTATCTGAAAAATGGGAACTATAATCCTATTTTGATTGGTTAATGGTATTCCTTAAAGAACCCATTGCAGCAATGAATGTGAAATAACTTGCTAAAATATTGAGCTATAAAATATATAGAATAGTTATTGTTATTTTAGTACTATAAGTTCTCAAATGTTTTGCAATTATCTTCCCCAACAGACTTAGCTGTTTGAGAAACATCAGTACAGTTATTGCTTGTTTTATATTTCCTCAAAGCAGCTGGTATAGAGGGAATAGACATTGAATTTATAATACTGAGTCACTGTATTTTATACCAGGGGCCTCAAATTCTAATTCCTACAGGGGCTACATGAAGGACATAAAGTGGATCATGGTAGGAAGTGCTGAGAAATATGGCCAAGCTGGAGAGTGAATTCTAGACCTAAAGACGTTCAAATTTGACTTTAAAAACAGTACTGTGTGAAGTATATGGTTGAAGGCCACATTTAGCAGTCTTTATGCCTATTTGTGAGCTGTGGTTTATATAAATGTTACATTAGGGAGAAAAAGCATATATCTTTCCTCATTCATGTCCTGGATGACCATAAAGATGTGGGATATTGACAAACACAGCCAAATCATTATAATAATTATTAATAAACCTGAAAGTAACAGTAAAAATATTTGTGATGTATAGATGTGAGATTTTAGTAAAAGATAGTAAGCTACAGGCTTACAGTTTTATGCCATGATAGAGATGCTTTCTGTTACTTTCTGTACTACATTATAATTCCCTGTGCCTGAGGACTCATGGGCCAGATATTACTGTGCTTCTTCTCATGACATATTTTGCTTTTAACTTGTAGATACTATGTATCACACCATTGATTATATTTCTTTTTTTGCATGTTTCCTGGAATGTTCAGAGCCAAATTTGTCACTGAGTTCTAGAAAAGCATACCAGATCTCCTGTCAAATATTGGATTCTAATTTTGTTTTTAGCTTTATCAACTCCTTCTTTGCCCTTTCTCCTGACTTATTCTTCCTTATTCTATTTTGCTAAAGTGAAAATGTTAGTCACTCAGTCATGTCTGACTTCTTGCCTCCTCATTAACTGTAGCCCATCAGGCTTCTCTGTTCATGCAGTTCTCCAGGCAAGAAAACTGCAGTGGCTTGCCATGCTTTTCTCCTGGGTATCTTCTTGACCCAGGGATTGAACCCAAATCTCCCACATTGCAGGCAGATTCCTTACCATCTGAGCCACAATTTTGCTAAGGTGAGATGTAAATGACAGAAGTCCCAAAGTATGTACATTTGGAGATAAGAGACTAATAGTCCCATGTTGTTATTTACAAAGAAATCATGCATACAGCTGGTGGAACATTACTTTTTATAAACAGACTCTTAACAATGAAAAATTGTGTTTTTCTTTGTTATTTGTTAAAAATTGTGTTACTTTGCTATCTGTTTGCTGCTGCTGCTGCTAAGTTGCTTCAGTCGTGTCCGACTCTGTGTGACCCCATAGATGGCAGCCCACCAGGCTCCCCCGTCCCTGGGATTCTCCAGGCAAGAACACTGGAGTGGGTTGCCATTTCCTTCTCCAATGCTTATCTGTTTAGAGTTTCTCGATTTTCTCTATATTTTTGAAAGAAAAAAATAGTTCTTTTACAGGATTGGGATGGTCTTTATTGCTATACCTCAACTATTTCTTGTTCTTTGCCTTCAGAGACATGTTAGGATTGTATGTCTTGGTCTTTTTTTGGTAGCATCATATGTTTAGCTCTAGTCAGTAAGTTGTGAATAGAAGTGACTGAAGCATGTCATCTCTGGTCCAGAGCATTGAGTTGAATTCATGAGACCCTTGAGCACATCCTTTTTCTTAAGCATGTTGACCGGCCATGTTTGAGGTGGTGGCTGATCTATCTGCCAGGGTCCCTCGAGTGGTGAACACTATTAAGTTGGATTTAGTCACTGAGAGTTTGGAGTGATTTAGGACCAAAACATGACCTAGAAACTATCTTGAAAGATTCAAAGACAATCCATAACAAAATGAAGAGGACCATGGATTGCTTATCAATTATGCTTACTCTTTGCTGGGTAATGAAGATATAAGCAAGGATCCAAGAGTAGGTCACATAAGAACAGATTTCTGAATTTGCCATGGAATTCAAAGAATCAAATCATTCAGGATAAGAAATATTATCTTTTACAAAGAAAAATCTCTATTTTCACCTGAACATTTTCACTGCCTAGCTTTGCTTATATTACAATCAAAAACAAAAACCACTCCCTGTGACAACTTGAGCATCTGGCTAATACGTTTAAACACTTTTCATCAGTCCTGTGTTTGTGATGCTTTCTACAACTAGAGATGAATGAGAGTCTAGAAGGAAATAATGAATGGATTTAGCTCTCATTTGCCTTGACTCTACAGGCAATTTTTACATTTTCAGAGACTCAGGGTGTTATTTGGAGAAATTACTCAGGAATAAAGACATCCCACCAGGCAAAAGAGGATTTTATGTTTTTGAGACACCTCATTCTTCAATTTTCAGTTTGCAAGTGGAATTGGGGGTCACAAAGGGAGTTAAAATGTATAGGGGATACTGTTACTCAGACCAGCAAGCACCTCCCCTCCCCCTCCCTAAGCTGAGCAGTGAGTGAGCTCTTAAAAGAGCCAGATTGCCATGTGTATTTATTGTTGTTGCTAGGAAAATATTTTGGAGAAAAGCACCAAAGAGGGGGTGTATCTTTCTCCAAAACAATGGCTTTTGTCAGGTACCTCTGTTTTTTTCTGGGGCACAGCCCTGGAGTGCTGTTTTCAAAAATGTAATATTGGAAACAGGATTCTCTTTGGATTTTAGGGAAAAAGTGCTTGTATATATTACAATTGATGATATGAACAAATAAACTGAGACCAGGGATAGAGAATGTGTGGATGGAGACACGAGAGAGCTAGGACTCCAGAACCAAAACATGCTCATACCTCATTAATAATCTTTAGACACTCTGACTTTTTTCCCCCAGTCTCATTGAGAAATAATTGACATATTATTGACATGTCATAAAGAGTATGACAGGCTGTCACCCTGTTTGTTTAACCTATACGCTGAGCACATATCACGAGAAGTGCTGGGCTAGATGAGTTACAAGCTGGAATCAAGATAGGAAGAAGAAATATCAACAAACTCAGATATATGGATGATACCACTCTAATGGCAGAAAGTGAAGAGGAACTAAAGAGCCTCTTGATGAGGGTGGAGGAAAGTAAAAGAACTGGCTTAAGACTAAATATTGAAAAAACTAAGAGCATAGCATCTGGCCTCATTCCTGCATGGCAAATAGAAAAGGAAATGGTGGAAATAGTGACAGATTTCCTCTTTGGGGGCTCCAAAATCACTGTGGATGTGACTGCAGCCATGAAAACAGAAGACGATTGCTTCATGGCAGGAAAGCGATGACAGCCTAGACAATGTTGAAAAGCAGAGGCATTAGTCTGCCCACAAAGGTCTGTATAGTCAAGGGTATGGTCTTCCCAGTGGTCACATATGGTTATGAGAGCTGGACCATAAAGAAAGCAGAATGCCAAAGAATTGATGCCTTCGAACTGTGGTGCTGGAGTAGACTCACAAAGGTGCCTTAGACAGCAAGGAGATCAAACCAGTAAATCTGAAGGGAGATCAACCCTGAATATTTACCGGAATGACTGATGTTGAAGCTGAAGCTCCAGTATTTTGGTCATTTGATGTGCACAGATGACTCAGTGGTAATGAACATAAACTCGGGCAGACTCTAGAAGATGGTGAGAGACAGGGAGGCCTGTGTGCTGCAGTCCATGGGGTTGCGAACAGTCGGACATGACTGTACAACTGAACAACAACAACAACAATTGACATATATCATTGTATAAGTTTAAGGTACAGAGCATGATAGCTTAATTTACATACACTGTGAAATGATTGCTACAATAAATTTAGTTAACAGCCATCATTTCATATAGATACACTAAAAGAAAGAAAACTTATCATGAGAGAACTCTTAGGATCTCCTCTATTAACAACCTAAAAATATGGAAGACCACATGCACCTCTGTGTCATACTTGTGCAGGGGCCATGCTAATCTTCTCTGCAATTTTCATGTATATATTACCAAAGGAAGCACCACCCTGACATCTTGACAGGGTCTTTATTGTGGACTAAAAGAGAAGAAAGGTAGGCGATCTAATGGAATAGATATCTATATATTTTTACTCTTTAGAAACTACATCTTCCTATATACTAAGAAGTCTTCATTCCTAATGTTGAAATCGATATCTGTATTTCTACTTGCAGTTTTAGAACATTTAACATTTCATGCAAAATCCGGAACTTTATCATGGTTTGCAAAAGAAATTAATTCGTGTTTTCCATTTTTTGACGCTAAATGATGTTCACTCATGATCTCTCCCTCAGTATCCAGGGGCGGCTTTTCAACATCAAACCAGGAGAAGCTCAATATCCCACCATGATTTACAGAGGCCTGATTATCTGTCCTTGCCTTCATCCCAGCTTCATCTGGTACCTTGGTCTCTCTTGTTCACAATTCTTTGGCCACTCTAATCTACTTTGCTCCTTGGAGCACTTCTCACCAGCAATTTCTCACCTTCAGTTCAGTTCAGTTCAGTTGCTCAGGCATTTCTCACCTTAGGTCATTTGTATAAGATTTGCTTTATTCTTGGAGTGCTTTTAATCACTTTTCATGCTTAATTCAGATTCATTTTTAGGTAATACTCTTATTTTTCTTTATCACAGTGTCAGTACTTGAATTGCTATGTGTCTACTGTCTCTACTCCCACTAGAATGAATGCTTCACGAGGGCAGAGGTTTAATTATGCTAGTTGCCCTATCCTTAATGCTTCATACAATTCCTTGCCTCAATACTAAATATCATTTGAACAAATCAGTACATGAATAGATGTATAACTGTGCCATTTTAGTACTAAAATATTCAAAATTGTCTATTCTTAGACTACAATATAGCTGACTTTTTCTAAATTTCTTTTTCCATTTTTGGCCAGATAAACACTTAGAAATAAAGTAATATTTTCTTCACTTTTTTATTCTACAGAAGAGTGATAAAGTAATTTTATATTCAGATTGATAGCAAAAATTAATAGGAATTTTAATAAAAGTATATTGTTAACAACCTCCAACTTTTGAAATATAAAGCATGCTGGGCTACATGGTATTTCATTGTGATCCATAGGAGTTTAACAGTATTAAACTACCTGCAGGCATACTCCCTATTATTCTGTGAATGTAATAGACGCATACTGAGAATTACAAGTTAAAGTTAAATGTTCTACAGAGCTCAGACGAAACCTATTCTCTAGTTCAGGAAAATTAGAATTAAATTTTGATCCTGATATATGCATCAGATGTGAGCAAAATTATATTAGCTATTTAAAAAATAATGGGGTTATATATAATGGGATAAATAACATTTGAATTATATAAATGAATGTTGAGAGGTTATAACATTCCATTTGATAACCATAGAGAATAGTGAGAACTTTACGTAGAAATTCAACTGCTAACAGATTTAAAGCTCGTTCTTATAAATTTGCAGGTTCTAATGGCATAGATTTTAAGTCTGTATTTCACTAGATATCACACCATCCAGTTTTAACATTCCCTGTATTTCTTTTAATAGACTTTTAAAATATGTGTGAATACATGTTACAGACATCATCTAAATATAACCTTTAACTGTCAATCCTAAGCAAATTGTTGCATAAGATGACATCTTTTAAAAACTCAGTTTACCTTGTTGCAAACCTATTTGCACATCAAAACACCATGATATATGGGCTTAAAAAAGTCAGTACATTATTTATTTTAATAAAAATATAAGCATTATTTATTATTTTAATCATTAATAAATGCATCTGGAGGGGTTTCAAATGATAGCATAAATAACTGATATATTAACTAAATGTAAATATATTAATCAGACTATATGTATGTGTACATATATGTGAAAATTCTTAATATCTTCAGATATATCAGTCAGTCAGTCAGTCAGTTCAGTTGCTCAGTCGTGTCCAACTCTTTGCGACCCCATGAATCGCAGCACGCCAGGCCTCCCTGTCCATCACCAACTCCCAGATTTCACTCAGACTCGTCCGTTGAGTCAGTGATGCCATCCAGCCATCTCATCCTCTGTTGTCCCCTTTTGCTCCTGCCCCCAATCCCTCCCAGCATCAGAGTCTTTTCCACTGAATCAACTCTTTGTATGAGGTGACCAAAATACTGGAGTTTCAGTTTCAGCATCATTCCCTCCAAAGAAATCCCAGGGCTGATCTCCTTCAGAATGGACTGTTTGGATCTCCTTGCAGTCCAAGGGACTCTCAAGAGTCCTCTCCAACACCAATAACCTCAGATATGCAGATGACACCACTCTTATGGCAGAAAGTGAAGAGGAACTAAAAGCCTCTTGATGAAAGTGAGAGAGGAGAGTGAAAAAGTTGGCTTAAAGCTCAACATTCAGAAAATTAAGATCATGGCATCTGGACACATCACTTCATGGGAAATAGAAATAGATGGGGAAACAGTGTCAGACTTTATTTTGGGGGGTTCCAAAATCACTACAGATGGTGATTGCAGTCATGAAATTAAAGGACACTCCTTGGAAGGAAAGTTATGACCAACTTAGATAGCATATTGAAAAGCAGATACATTACTTTGCCAACAAAGGTCCTTCTAGTTAAGGCTATGGTTTTGCCAGTTGTCATATATGGATGTGAGAATTGGACTTTGAAGAAAGGTGAGCACCGAAGAATTGATGCTTTTGAACTGTGGTGTTGGAGAAGACTCTTGAGAGTCCCTTGGACTGCAAGGAGATCCAACCAGTCCATTCTGAAGGAGATCAGCCCTGGGTATTCTCTGAAAGGAATGATGCTAAAGCTGAAACTCCAGTACTTTGGCCACCTCATGCGAAGAGTTGACCCATTGGAAAAGACTCTGATGCTGGGAGGGATTGGGGGCAGGAGGAGAAGGGGACGACAGAGGATGAGATGGCTGGATGGCATCACGGACTCGATGGACGTGAGTCTGAGTGAACTCCGGGAGTTGGTGATGGACAGGGAGGCCTGGCGTGCTGCAATCATGGGGTTGCAGAGTGGACACCACTGAGTGACTGAACTGAACTGAATCCATGGTATGGATTTGCTACAATTTATTTAACCATTAATAATTGAAGGACATTTGGGTATTTTCCAGATTTTAGCTATTATTATTTAAGCTGTAATGAACATTGTTTACAAGTTTCTACATGAACATAAGTTTTCATTTCTTTGGAATATATGCCCAAGGATGTAATTGCTTGGTGAGATGATAAGTTACATTTTAATTTCAGAAGGAAATGCAAAGCTATTTTCCAAACTAACTGTATCATTAGAAAATCATGCCAGCAATGTATATGTGATCTGGTTTCTCCAAACTCTAGTGACTATATGATTTTATCACAGTATCTGGTTTTTTATTTTAGCCATTTTGATAGGTATAAAGAGACATCTCATTGTAGTTTTAATTTGTATTGTCCTAATAAATTATAATGCTGAAATCTTTTCAAGTGCTTGTTTATACATCATCCATGTATCCTTATTATAAAATATCTTGCATGTTTTTTATAGTTTCTAATTGGGTAGTTTATTTTTGAATGTGGAATTTTGAGAGTTCTTTATATATTTTAGATACTAGTTCTTATTGGATATGTGATTTGTAAATATTTTCTCCCAGTTTGTAATTTATTTTTCATTCTCTTAAGTGAGTCTTTCACAGAGCACAAGGTTTTTAATTTTGATGAGGTATGATTCATTTTTTCCTCTTTTTGATTGTGTTTTTGGGATTAAGTTTTGAGTTCGAGCTTAGAAAATGAAGTTAAAAGATGCTTGCTCCTTAGAAGAGAAGCTGTGACCAACCTAGACAGCTTATTAAGAAGCAGAGGCATTACTTTGCCAACAAAGGTCCATCTAGTCAAAGCTATGGTTTTTCCAGTAGTAATGTATGTATGTGAGAGTTGAACTATAAAGAAAGCTGAGCACTGAAGAACTGATGCTTTTGAAGTGTAGTATTGGAGAAGACTCTTGAGAGTGCCTTGGACTGCAAGGAGATCCAACCAGTCAATCCTAAAGGAAAACAATTCTGAATATTCTTTGGAAGGACTGATGCTGAAGCTGAAACTTCAATACTCTGGCCACCTAATGTGAAGAAC
This sequence comes from Oryx dammah, assembly GCF_014754425.2. NCBI lineage: Eukaryota > Metazoa > Chordata > Mammalia > Artiodactyla > Bovidae > Oryx > Oryx dammah. The sequence goes on from NW_024070211.1 coordinate 48,136,000, forward strand.
TGACTTGTTGGAAAAGACCCTGATGCTGGGCAAGATTGAAGGCAGGAGGAGAAGGGGATGACAGCGGATGAGATGGTTGGATGGCATCACTGACTTGATGGACCTGAGTTTGAGCAAGCTCTGGGAGTTGGTGATGTACAGGGATGCCTGGCATGCTGCAGTACGTGGGGTCACACAAAATTGGACATGACTGAGCAACTGAACTGAACTGAACTGACCTGAGTTCTAGGTCCTGAGAGAGTTCTCCCTCTCTCTCTCTTTATTTATTTTTTGAGATCTTTTACAGTTTAATGTTTTAAACTGAGTTAATTTTTGTATAAAATGTGAGGTTTAAGTTGAGGTTCAAATGTGGATTGTAGCCTGCTAGGCTCCTCTGTCCATGAAATTATCCAAGCAAGAATATTGGAATGGGTTGCCATTCCGTTCTCCAGGGGATCTTCCCAATGCAGGGGTTGAACCCTGGTCTCCTGCATTTCAGGCAGATTCTTGATCATCTGAGCCACCAGAGAAGCCCCATATTTGCCACTGTATGCTCAACTGATCCAGCACTATTTATGGAAAAGGCTATCCTTCCTTGTTGTATTGCTTTTGCACCTTTGCCAAAAATTAATTGGGCATATTTCTGTGGATCTGTTTCTGAGTTTTTCACTCTGTTCCATTGATAGATGTATATATCATTTCACCATTACCAATTTGTCTTGGTTATTATAGCTAAATTGTATATCTTGACATTGGGAAAAGAATTCCTCCCACTCAGTCTTCTTTTCAAAACTGTTTTGACTATTCTAGAGCCTTTTAATTTCTATAGTTTAAGTAAGTTTGTCTATGTTTATAAAAACCTTGCAGAGATTTAGATAGAAATTTCATTAAAACTGTGTATCATTTTAGGAAGAGTTGATAGTTTTATTATGTTGAGTCTTCTAATCCATGAATATTATGTTTCTAAGTATTTAAATCTTCATTTCTTTGATTAGCATTTTATAATTTTTGTTATATATATTCTATATATATATATTTTAGATTTATGCCTAATTTAAACTTTTTCTTTGAAGAATTTGTAAATGGTATTACACTTTTGAATTTGGTTTCTGTGATCTTTCTGAGCTCAGTTATTAGTTTCAGAATGTTTTTGAGGTTTCTTTTCTCCTTCCTTCTTTCCTTTTAGATTCCTTGGTATTTCTATGTAGACAATCATAGTATCTGCAAATATAGTGTTTTTCTTTTCCATTTTATATAGGACGTTTTATTGTAATCACTAGAATTTTCAGTAATTGGTTGAATAAGAATGGTGAGAAAAGACACTTTTTTCTCATTCTCATTAATAGAGGAAGAACATAATCTTCCACCTTTAAGTATTATGTGAGCTCTGGGTTTTCTTGTAAATGATTTTTATAAGGTTTAAGAATTGCCCCGCCCATTTTTATTCAAAATGCAGTTGACTTACTATATTATATAAATTTCTGTTGTGCAACATAATGGTTCGATATTTAATCAGTTTAGTTGCCCAGTGGTGTCTGACTCTTTGCAACGTTGTGGACTACAGCATGCCAGGCACCCCTGTCCTTCACCAACTCCCAGATCTTGCTCAAACTCAAGTCCATTGAGTCTGTGATGCCATCCAACCATCTCATCCTCTGTTGTCCCCCTCCTCCTCCTTCCCTCAATCTTTCCCAGCATCAGAGTCTTTTCCAATGAATCAGTTCTTTGCATCAGGTGGCCAAGTTTTGGAACTTTAGCTTCAGTATCAGTCCTTCCAATGAATATTCAGGACTGATTTCTTTTAGGATTGACTGGTTGGATCTCCTTGCAGTTCAAGTGACTCTCAAGAGTCTTCTCCAACACCACAGTTCAAAAGCATAAATTCTTCAGCACTCAGACTTCTTTATGGCCTAACTCCCACATCCATACATGACTACTGGAAAAACCATAGCTTTGGCTAGATGGACCTTTGTTGGCAAAGTAATATCTCTGCTTCTTAATAATCTGTCTAGGTTGGTCATAGCTTTTCTTCCAAGGAGGAAGCATCTTTTAATTTCATGACTGCAGTTACCATCTGCAGTGATTTTGGAGTCTAAGAAAATAAAGTCTCTCACTGTTTCCATTGTTTTTCCATCTATTTGCCATGAAGTGATGGGACTGGATGCCAAGATCTTAGTTTTTTGAATGTTTAGTTTTAAGCCAGCTTTTTCACTCTCCTTTTTCACTTTCATCAAGAGACTCTTCAGTTCCTCTTCGCTTTTTGGCATAAGGGTGGTGTCATCTGCGTATTTAATAGATTTATATATTATAAAATATTGGCTATATAGGACGTGCCCCTTTATTCTTAGGATTCTCTGCATTAATGAGTGTTAAATTTTGTCAAATGCTTTATATGCATCAATTGATTTGATCATGTGATATTTTTCCTTTTAGTAGTTGATATTTTGTCTTGCATTTATTGATTTTCAAATATTGAACCATTTTTTAATTGCTAAAATAAACTCCATTTAGTTATGGTATATGAATCTTTACATTGCTTGATTTGGTTTACTAATATATTTTTGAAAATTTTTGCATTTAAATTTGAGAGATATTGCTCTGTCATTTTTGTTTTCTTCATTTGGTTTTTGTATCAGGATAATACTAGTTTCATAAAATGAGTTTGAAAGTGTTTCTTCTTTTTCCTAATTTTGTGGAAGGGACTGTATAAAATTAGACTTAATTCTGTAAGCTGCTAAATTTGTGAGAATAAACTGTAATTATCCTATAGTGCTGCAGGTTATTTTGTTTCAGTTGATATTGGTGATTTGTGTTTTCTCTCTTTTTATCTTTGTTAATCTTGCTAGAAAGTTATCAATCATAAGTTTGTTTTTAAGAACAAGGATTTGCTTTATTAATCTTTTTATTTTACTGTTTTAAATTTCATTGATTTTTGTTCTTACATTTATTATTTATTTTTCTACTTTCTTTGGATTTAGTTTGTTCTTCTTTTTCCTATTCAGATAGAAACTTAAATTATTGATTTGAAGCATTTCTTTGTTTGTAAGCATTTAGCACTGTGAGTTTCCCTCTCAGTGCTGCTTTAGGTGTATCTTAAGACTTACATGCTGTATTTTCACTTTCATTTAATTCTCCATATTTTTATAGCTATTTCCTCTTTGACCATGGACTACTTAAGCATGTATTTGTAATTGCAAATGTTTGAAGATTTTTCTTTTATCTTTCTGTTATTAAGTTCTAGTTTAAATCCAGTATAATCAGAGAAATATTCAGCTCTTTATATATGTTAACATTTGTTTTTGACCAAGGATATGATCTATCTTGGGGGCTTCCCTGGTGGCTCAGAGGATAAAGAATCTGCCTGCAATGCAGGAGACCTGGGTTCCATCTCTGGGTTTGGAAGATCCTCTGGAGAAGAAAATGGCAACCCACTCCAGTATTCTTGCCTGGAGAATCCCATGGACAGAGGAGCCTGGCGGGCTACAGTCCACGGGGTCGCAAAGAGTCGGACAGAGCGACTTCACTTTCACTTTCACTTTCATGATCTATCTTAGTGAATGTTACTTGAACATTTGAAAATAAAGCTTATTCTTTGCTTATTAGGTAGAGAGTTCTATATATGTCAATTAGACCCTGTGGCTGATATATTCAGTTCTATATTTTTGCCAATTTTCTGGTATCAATTATTGGAGTAATTATTAGAGTAAGGCTATAATTTTGACTTTCCTCAGAGAAGTATGATAAATCATGAAAAAAAATAGTTTTAAAAATTCTTGCAATTAAAAATTTTATATTAAACTATTTACATTAAACATTGAAACTCACTTGTAAATCATTTAACTTTTGAATAAGAAAAGAAGTTACATTTTTGTAGCCTTTTATATCTGTTGGCAGTTTGACAAAAGTGAAATATTGTTGGGAGGCCTTTAACCTGAATTTTTCAGTTCAATATCATCAATAATGTCATTAAAATATAACATGAAAGCAGAAAATATGAATAGAAAAATGTTAATTTTATTGATGGATTATTTATAGTGCTATTTTATGCAGAGGAAAACAGCCCCAAGTGCCTTGAAGACCCAGGCTTATTAATGGTCACTTTATTTGTTGAAATGAGAAGAGGTGGGAAGCATTTTCAATTTCATTTTATGAATAGATTGACTTAGATCCATGAAATATGTGCAAGTGGGCTATTTTTACAATATAAAAAGAATTGGTAATTCTCACAATGTTCACTGCTTCTCTATAACTAATTTTTACAAACTGTTGATAGATTATAAACATTAAGAAAATAAAAAATATAGAACAGTGTAAGGAAATGGAACACTGAATTGTTCAATGTAGTATTTCAGCCACTTGCTCCACTCCTATGATTCCAGTTTAATGCTTTTTAGTATTGTGACCTAACACAAAACTTTAAGTCAGTTTTTTTCTTGAAATGAGAAGTCTTCAGAATTACTATACACACTGAAGAATAGCTTGTTGACTTTCTTGTACTGTATTTTTAAGCAAAATATTTTTCCAACTTAAAAGCAAAGCAATAGAACAACAAAGGCTAAGAAAGGAAACCAAATAAAAAGGCAGTTACCATGGAACCTTCAACATTAAGCTCAAAAAAGAAAGGGTTTTCTTTTCTTTCAAAAAAAAAAAAAAAAAAAAAAAAAAAAACCAGGATAGAGAAACCGTTGCTAAACACAGTACTTTATAAATCTGCCATTAGAACTGTAAACACATGTTTAACAGTGGATTTTGTACTTTTACAGCTGCTCTTTGATAATGTAAGAGAAAAATTAATCCTTTATAGCCCCTAATTATCTGGTTATGGCTTATTAAAGATATCAACTCAAGCTATTTTAATGCCTATGTATTAAGTTGTCCTTGAGAAAAATGCAGTTTTATTTAAAATAGACCTAATCAAAAATACCTTTACAAGGCAAATAATGGTGCAGATCATAATTAAAGCAAATATTAGTCTTTCAGGAAATAGCAACAACCATTTTTTAAGGATTCAGGTATAATTTTTTTCATAGCAATGAAGATGAAAATAAATTTATACTACCAAGCTTTATGAGCTCAGGAATCTAGGTAAAGATTACAGCTGAGTATATCCTTTATGTTATCAGCAGTCTTGGTTAACATTTCAACTGTATATACGATAATGTCTATTATAAACTGATAATCATAAGTACACTAATTAATAATGATTGAATTATTCTTCATATAGTGAATGAATTGTCTAACATTATATGAGTATTATAGCTTATATTTTGAAAGCTCACCACTTTACAATGATGCAACCTTGGCAGAAAGGCAAGTGTCAAAGGCAAGAGTGAGGTGGTACAAAACCTTGTCACTGGACTGGTGATGAAGGCATAGTTTATGTTTACTTCTGTCTCCAACTAGTTGGGCTGCAGTGTCTTCTGAATTCCATGGTCAGAAGGGGCTATAGAAAGAATCAGCTGCAAAGTTTAGAGTTTTCATGGCATATTCTTAATTACAATAGAACAGAGGGTTCATTTCTTACAAATCCTTGTCTACTTTAAAAAATAAAGTTTTCTCAAGATGACTTTATCACAGAGGGAAAAGACCACAAATTTTCAGCATCATAATAAAATATTTGTTATAGTCTTTCTTGAAGTACTAGAGAATGAATCATTTGTCTTTTAGCTTCTCAATGACCAAGCACTCTGTCTGCTTTCTATTTCTCTACTCACTTTCTCTGTCATTCTCTTTCCAACAAAACGAAAGCTCATGGTATCTCATGAGTGAAAGGATGGGAAGGAGGAAGGAATAATTAATTGGATTCCTACTATACATAGCTACTGTGAGATTTGATTGACTCCTTCTGATAACTACAAATACTCTGTTCTGACAGGTGGGAAATTGGGGCTAAGAGAGTTTTATTAGGAAGGGATGCAAATGGAACTTACTTCTCTTTCTTCAGTTCTCCAAGTTTTGAGTATGACCAGACACCAACTATATCCTCTTAGAAGCCCATTCTGTCAAGATGTTACTTAGAAAAATTTTGGAGTCCCATTTTCTGTGAAAAACGATGTTCAAAGCACACAATATTATGTTGTTTTCTGCCATGCAGATGCTAAAAGGTGTGAAGAGTTCTTGTTTTCCCTAAAGGATCACAAAGTCAAACTCTATACGATGTTGACTTTGCAGGTACTGCTGTGGTTTCCCTGAGCAACAGAACCTGCAAATGGAGTGTAATGACTCTGCGCTAGAGAATAAAACCATCTTTTCATGTTTCCCATTCATATAAGGCTCTAAATTTAGGAGCAAATTATGTTCTGTGAGTTCTTCTGCAAATAAGTAGCTTGGTACTCACAATTCCATTCTTCATTTAAACAACATGAGAAGTGTTGGTTCAGCTCCCTATAAAAGCCAACACACTATTTAAGCCAGAAAGTAGCAGTACCACAGAACTAACAGTGTTCTTTGGAAGTACTTATTTAAATACAATTTCTACTAGAAAATACATGTTTTTAAGTTTTGGAACAAAGGGGAAATTCTGACTCACTGACCTGTCTTCATATTCCATTTCTTCTCTGAGTGTCTTCCCAATCTACTTCTCCACCTTCCCAGATGCCACCTGCACGGCTTTATTTTCCACTGAACTGATTGAATCCACATGCCTTCCACCTTGTTGCACATAGAATGGACTTCCCAGGTAGGTGTACCATTTCTATGATGGGATTTCAGAAGGTGTTGGTATTGACAGAAGAACCTGGTAAAATTCCATGACTAATTATGATTTAAAGTGAAATTTCTTTATTTCCTTGTTGCAGGATCTCAGCATGCAAAAAGAGGCTAGTGAGATTTTCAAGAATAGATATTAAAACTACTCAGGTTTAGGACTTTCATACATTCAACAGCAAAAATAATAGTATTATTTAGGAAATTCTCAATTTATATGAGTGGTGAGCAATATACTATACTTCCTAAAAGTCAGCCTGGTAGAGAATTTATATCATAAAGTTTAAACAGTGTTTTTATGAATGACTTGAAGCAGTGATTCTTAATGTGGGTGGTGGGGCATTTGGCAATGTCTTTAGACACTTTCCTTCATCATGGTTGGGGAGGAGGTGCTGCTGGCATTTGGCAGGTAGAAGCCAGAGGTGTTATCCTTCAATGCACAGGAAAATACCTTACAACAAAGTATTAGCCCATCCAAATGTCAATAATACTAGGGCTGAGAAACCCTGGCCAATGGAAAGCAATGTGCTAACATTTTATTCCAAGAGCTCAGACCAAATTAGTCTAGGTATAGAATTAACATAAATGATTTACAGTTTAACTGAAGTAGAAGAGTTCAGTTTGAAAAATAAGTTGCTTACCTTTCATTCTTAGATCTGTATTTCTTTTCACAACTCTCAGAACTGAATACAGATGTAGGAGCGTAAAAGCAACACACCATTTTTTTTAAAGCTATGCTTCTTGTGAGAAAAGAGCCGTCTTCCCAGGCCTACATGGTGCTTTTCAAAACTGTGGCTTAGAATGATCACTGTGAGCTAGAACACTGTTGCTTTATTGATTAGGAGAGAGGGGTACAAAATTGTGGAGGCAACTGATGTTTAAGTTTTCCCTAGCGCCATGACTACTGTATTCAGGCCCTTTATCCAAGAGGTCAGGATGTCATTTCTTTGTCAAAAATATTTTGGAATCTCTACAATTAGGAATAATAAATCAAGTAAAGGGACTCTTGGTTGAAGGGACTGGGATAGTCTACTAGAGGAGAGCATCCTTGGGGACCAGTAGATGGAGACTTTGAATATATTAAATACTTAAAAAGGATATATGTTTGTTCTCTGATGCCCTACAGGGTAAAATAATCAGCAATAGATTTAAATTGCAAAGTAACATTTTTCATTCAATGCAAAGAAAATTTCATAAAAATGTTAATTATACTTAACAAATTTTCCCTTTTGGAACACAACTGCCATCTGTTATCAGTGAAGTATATAAATCGTGGCTTCCCAGGTGGCACTAGTGGTAAAGAACCCACCTGCCAGTCTACACCTGCCAGTGCAGGAGACGCAAGAGACTTGGGTTTGATCCCTGGGTTGGGAATATCCCTGGAGAAGGAAATGGCAACCCACTCCAGTATTCTTGCCTGGATAATTCCATGGACAGAGGAGCCCGTTGGGCTACAGTCCATGAGGTCTCGAAGAGCCTGACACATCTGAGCACACACCCAGTCATACAAATTGTAATCGTACTGCTCAAAGAATTCTTACATACGTGTGCATCTCTGAAACTACCACCCAGATAAAGATAAGAAACATTTCCAAAATCAATACCCTTACCCAAAGATAACTGCTATTCTGACTTCTATCGTCATAGACGAATCCAGCCTTTTTCTTAAGTGTCACAGGAAAGGAATCATGCTATAAGTAATATTCGTTTCATGTTCTTTTGTTCAACATTATGTCAGTGAGATTTAGCCTTGTGGCTGTGTAGTTTGTTTATATTCAGTGCTATGTAGTATTTCATTCATTCTTCCAAATGAATTTAGGTGAACATGAGCTGTACTTTTGATATCCATTTAGCTATGCAAAAAGTATTTATTGAGCCTCTACTGGGTGCTAGATCTTATGCTAAATTGTAGGGTTCTAGCAGTTTTGCTTATAGGCAACCTGAGTCATCAGAGATGTATTTCTTTACAGAGTAGTCTCAGTTCTTAAGGCAGTTCTGTCCTAGGTTCTTGAGGTTTTGACTCACCTGTTGGTAAGATCTTGCCTAAACCTAAATCTATGATGTCCTTTGTGATAAAAAATTTCCTTTAATCCCTACAAAGTTGGCCCAGACCCTATTTCTAATGTACTGCTGTGGTTAACTGACCCCTGATGAGACATGCTGTTCTGAACTCCATTCATTTAGTTAGACTCCTGATACTCTGTCTGGTCTGTTTTCTCTCTCTGCTTTCAGTCCCTCTAACATCTTCTCAAGGCATCTCTATTATCTTAACTATGGAATCAAGCCCTGATCAGGACAAAGATGACTTGCTTGATATCAAATAAAGCCTGCTGTTCCTACTCAGCCCCTGGACACCAGCCTCTGAATTAGACATTTTGAATATCACTGGTGGGCCAAAGCATGGAAAAGTATGCCAAACTTTGAGTATGGACAGCTGACTGCCAATTCAGAGATGTATTACAGTTGATCAGCTTTCCACTGACTTGTTTTTTTTCCCTCTGCTCACTTACCTTGTCTACTGAATTCCCCGGGCTCCTGAAGATCAAGCTCCCATGTGCATAATGACCTGTTTAAACATGGACTGAGCTATCTTGGGAATTAGTTTTTATAATAAGTATTTACAATAGTGTTTTACAATAAGTGTTTAGGCACAGATTGGATATTTTCTTGAGTGCTTGTTATTCAAGAAATCAGATGTGTGATTTACCCCAAGAATACCAAGTGTAGAGCACTCAGTGAGTGACTTACAAGCTCTATGATTCTTCAACTATAACTTTAATTTCCCAGAAGATGTTTTTCATCTGTAAAATGAGAGAATTAATAACTCCAAAGTAACATATGCCATATAGGTAATTTGAGATATGTGGGAACCTACTATAAAAATTAGTTATTATCTCTTTTCCATTTTTTCCCTCTGTTTACACCCTTCTTGGCACTCAGAATCAAAGTATATCATGGTTATAGACAAGAGGAGAAATAAGTTTGACCACAGTCCCCTCACAAAGATTTCTCTGCTACTCTTTGCAACCTACAGGTTTGCATTTCTGCTAACTGATTAGTTTCACTTGTCAGAAGACACATCTTAGCACTTAAGAGCCCACAGTTGATTAGAGAAAGTTCTGATCCTGGAAGAACAATCTTATTCACTGGGGAATTTTCAGTGTTCTTCACTGATGTATGTGTGTGTGTTGCTTAGTCATGTCCAACTCTTTATGACCCTATGGACTGTAGCCTGCCAGGCTCCTCCATCCATAGCATTTTCCAGGCAAGAATACTGAAGTGGGTTGCCAATTCCTGCTCCATGTTTTCCTCTGATAGTAGTGTCCTGCTCTGTAGGAGGATGCAAAGGCCATGTAGAGAATTTGGATTATCCGCAAATACATGGTGGCCTCTTCAGGAATAATGAATTTGTCTTTGGCATCTTTTGCCTCCATGGTCATGACACCTTACATTTGGATATATGGAGATTGTTAGCCTTATAAACTCAGAACGATGGGATCTAATAATTTTGTTTATAGGAAAAATAAAGCAAGGTAATAATTGAATCAGCCTGGGGAGGGCAGGTCATAGATATCTAAGGGAGTGGTAGAAAGAATGGCTGGTGGCTCAGATAGTAAAGAGTCTGCCTGCAGTATGGGAGAGCTGGGTTCCATCCCTGGGTCAGGAAGATCCCCTGGAGAGGGGAAGAACAACCCACTCCAGTATTCTTACCTAGAGAATTCCATGGACTAGAGTTGCCTGGAAGGCTACAGTCCATGGGGTCGCAAAGAGCTGGACATGACTGAGGAACTAACAGAACAAGAAAGAGTACGAATTAGGAAAATATTTATTTATCCCTTATTGGAATATAAGGAAATTTAGAGCAGCATTTTATAAGTAAAGAACAGTACTTTCACAGAATGTTCATGCCATGTTTTAGAGAACCTAAGATATTATCAATTATAAGATGAACATTTTTTTTTAATTTTTCATCTAATGCATTTATTTTTTAAAATATACCATGTTTTTTTTTAATTTTAATTTTAATTTTAATTTTTTTTACATCTTTTTTTTGAACATCATTTTATGTGACTCTAGGTGGAAAAAAATGACAGCAATTTAACTATGATTTCAGTGTCAACACAAACAATAGTTCTGTGAGATAGGACCCCTTTTTCTCGAAATTTCTTTTATCTATTTTGAGAAATTTAGCAATTTCTCTAGTTTACAATCAAACTGTTTTGTATGTCATAAGCAATATTTATCTATTTCTCAGTAACAAAACAACTCATCTGTGTGAATACAGTTCTTTCCGATGGTCCCATAAAGCAAACTGGTTAATGTTTTAAAAGAAAACTAAACAATTTAAGTTATTTCTGATGACATATTTCCTTCGCAAAAATCAATTTGTACTCTACGGCTCTATTGTCTTTCTGTTTACAAAATGAGTTTTTTGTTTCAGTACTGAATTACAGTATAATATTTTTGGATACATTCTATGTGGCAATAAAAACTAGCTATGTAGTACCAACAAAACATACAACTCAGTTGCTATGATGAAAACATGAACAGTTATGACCACGTTTGTTTATGCTCAGGAAATGACCATTACCTACTACATCATGACTGTTACCAGCCAGCAGTGATTCAAAAGTGTTATTGGTGATTAAATACAGGCTGCTATCAAAAATATTAAAATATGTATTTCTTAGACATGATGAGATAAGATATGTGTTTTGATGAAAGGGATTCCATTAGCCCAAAAAGTTTGTAAATCATGTAATCACCACAGTTGTACAAGTTTCTTTTACTATCAGACTTCACAGAGATCTTAATATGCTAATAAGGATTATGGATCTTCCAAGGGAGCAGTGTTTGGCAAAATTAATTGCCTAAAAATATTCTTTTGAATTTCATCTTTTTGGACCACTGACTTGAAGAAAACACTTTAGAAAATGCCAATGTAGAGAGACTAAAAATATGAGTGGAAAGAACGTCAGGGAGGAATTTTCAACAATGATATGTTGCCAGGAAGTCACAGAGAGTAAAGGCCTCAAAATAAGCCATTGGTTTGGTTAGAAAGTCATTGTTGAGCTTTTGAGGGTATTGTTGGACCAGGACCGTATAGATTAAAGACAAATTATAGGGGGCTAAAGGAAAAGGTGAAGTAGAGTTAAATAATATAAACAATATTTTTGAGAAATTTTGGCAGTGAGAAGAGGTGGGCCGTAGCTCAAGTTCCCAGTGTCTGATAGGTTTTTATATTGTATTCTGTGGGACTGAATAGTGTATTTCTGTCCTCTCTGCTGGGTTCTCTGAATCTGACACCAGGTAAAGAACATGAAAAGCTATTATCTCAGATCTGTGCTGCTTTCAGCCTCTCTTCTATTTCTACTCTGACTCAGTCAGATACAGCACACAGCAACTGCATGATACAGGATCTATGTATCTTGCTTCTTTCTTGAAGGCTGTGAATGAGCAATATGCAACTGAAGAGCTATAGAAAGGGAGCATCTAATTTATGGTGTCACATGGGTGATAATGGAGGTTTGGGAGGTAAAAGTCTAAGAAGACACCGACTGCCTACAAAACCAGTATCCACAAAGTGGAGTGCTGAACTTTTAATTTTGGGACATGTGGTACTACTGAACTTAGAGCTCAGTATTAGACCTAGTAATGGCTTTGATTTATGAAAGAGAGTTAAGGTGAACACTAGGTTAATAGCCAGAAATGCTGAATGTTAATGAATAGTTACCATGCAGGTCAGAAATAAAAACATACACAGAGTGAGATAATAAGAATTCTGTTTTTGTTTTGTTTTGTTTTCAGTACTGCCTCACTAATCACAGTAGACATTCTACCACTCCACTCTCCTGCCCTCATATTTGACAAAAGGTTATAGCCTCAATTTTTAGAAGCATTGTGAATAGCATTTGACAGTGAATAGGATTTTCAGAGGACATTTTGACTGATAAAATCAAACCAAATCTGTTGGAACTCAGAAGGTCTCAGGATGCAATTCTTTTTTTTTTTTTAGCAAAAGATAAATTAGGAGGATTTTCAGGAGAACAGGGTGGGGGAACATGAGCCTAAGGAAAATAAAGCTTTGTCTTTAAAAATCCAAGCTGGAGAATCAGCAAGGAATATATAGAACACTAACTGAGCAATAGTGCATGTGTGCATGCACACTCAGTTGTGTCTGACTCTTTGTGACCCCATGGACTGTAGCCCACCAGGCTCCTCTGTCCATGGAAGTTCCCAGGCAAGAACACTGGAGTGTGTTGCCATTTCCTGTGCCAGGGAATCTTCCCAACCCAGGGATCAAATCCTTACATCTCCTGCACTGGCAGGCAGTTTCATTACCAGCTAAGCCACAGGAGAAACCCAAGAAACAGTAAGGAGATGAAATTTGACAGCACAAATTTATAGTAACCATGTCACTCTAACAGGGAGGGAACACAGCCCCACCCATCAACAGAAAATTGGACTAAAGATTTACTGAGCGTGGCCCTGCCCATCAAAACAATACCCAGTTTCCTGCACCGCCCCCCCCCCCGCCACGTCAGTCTCTCCTGTCAGGAAGCTTCCATAAGCCTCTTATGCAACAGAGGGTGGACAGGATGAAAACCACAATCACAGAAAGCTAATTAAACTGATCACATGGACCACAGCCTTGTCTAACTCAATGAAACTATGAGCCACGCTGTGTAGGACCACCCACAGGTCATGGTGGAGAGTTCTGACAAAACGTGGTCCACTGGAGAAGGGAATGGCAAACCAGTTCAGTATTCTTGCCTTGAGAACCCCATGAGCAGTATGAAAAGGCAAAAAATAGGACACTGAAAGATAAACTCCCCAGGTCAGTAGGTGCCCAATATGCTACTGGAGAAGAGTGGAGAAATAACTCCAGATAGAGACAAAGCAAAAACAATGCCCAGTTGTTAATGTGACTGCTGATGGAAGTAAAGTCTGATGCTGTAAAGAGCAATATTGCATAGGAACCTGGAATGTTAGATCCCTGGATCAAGGTAAATTGGAAGTAGTCAAACAGGAGATGGCAAGAGTGAACATCAACATTTTAGGAATCAGTGAACTAAAATAACTGGAATGAGCGAATTTAACTCAGATGACCATTATATATACTACTGTGGGCAAGAATCCCTTAGAAGAAATGGAGTAGCCATCATACTCAACAAAAGAGTCCAAAATGCAGTTCTTGGGTGCAATCTCAAAAATGACAGAATGATCTCTGTTTGTCTCCAAGGCAAACCATTCACTATCACAGTAATCCAAGTCTATGCCCCAGCCAGTAATGCTGAAGAAGCTGAAGTTGAACAGTTCTGTGAAGACCTACAAGACCTTCTAGAACTAACACCCAAAAAAGATGTCCTTTTCATTATAGGGGACTGGAATGCAAAAGTAGGAAATCAAGAGATACATGGAGTAACAGGCAAATTTGACCTTGGAGTACAAAATGAAGCAGGGAAAAGGCTAACAGAGTTTTGCCAAGAGCACACACTGGTCATAGCAAACACCCTCTTCCAACAACACAAGAGAAGACTCTACACATGGACATCACCAGATGGTCAACACCGAAATCAGATTGATTATATTCTTTGCAGCCAAAGATGGACCAGCTCTATGCAGTCAGAAAAAACAAGACCAGGAGCTGACTGTGGATCAGATCATGAATTCCTTATTGCCAAATTCAGACTTAAATTGAAGAAAGTAGGGAAAACCACTAGACCCTTCAGGTATGACCTAAATCAAAACCCTTACAAATATACAATGGAAGTGACAAATAGATTAAAGGGATTAGGTCTGACAGAGTGCCTGAAGAACTATGGACAGAGGTTTATGACATTGGACAGAAGACAGTGATCAAGACCATCCCCAGGAAAAAGAAATGCAAAAAAGCAAAATGATTATCTGAGGAAGCCTTACAAATAGCTGAGAAAAAAAAAGACAAGCTAAAGGCAAAGGAAAAAGGAGATATACCCATTTGAGTGCAGAGTTCCAAAGAATAACAAGGAGAGACAAGAAAGCCTTTTTCAGTGATCAATGCAAAGAAATAGAGGAAAACAATAGAATGGGAAAGACTAGAGATCTCTTCAAGAAAATTAGAGATATCAAGGGAACATTTCATGCAAAGATGGGCACAATAGAGGACAGAAGTGTATGGACCTAACAGTAGCAGAAGATATTAAGCAAAGTGGCAAGAATACACAGAACTATACAAAAAAGATCTTCTGGATCCAGATCACCACAATGGTGTGATCACTCACCTAGAGCCAGACATCCTGGAGTGTGAAGTCAAGTGGACCATAGCAAGCATCACTATGAACAAAGGTAGTGGAGGTGATGGAATTCCAGTAGAGCTATTTCCAATCCTAAAAGATAATTCTGTGAAAGTGATGCACTCAATATGCCAGCAAATTTGGAAAACTCAGCAGTGGCCACAGGTCTGGAAAAGGTCAGTTTTCATTCCAATCCCTAAGAAAAGCAATGCCAAAGAATGCTCAAACTACTGCACAATTGCACTCATCTTACATACTAGCAAAGTAATGCTCAAAATTCTCCAAGCCAGGCTTCAACTGTGAACTTCCAGATGTTGAAGATGGATTTAGAAAAGGCAAAGGAATCAGAGATTAAATTGCCAGCATCTGTTGGACCATCAAAAAAGCAAGAGTTCCAGAAAAACATATATTTCTGCTTTATGCCAAAGCCTTTGACTGAATGGATCACAACAAACTATGGAGAATTCTTAAAGAGAAGGGAATACCAGAGCACCTGACCTGCCTCCTGAGAAATCTGTATGCAGGTCATGAAGCAACCAACAGTTAGTATTGGACATGGGACAACAGATTGGTTCCAAATAGAAAAAGGAGTACGTCAAGGCTGTATATTCTCACCCTGCTTATATAACTTATATGCAGAGTACATCATGAGAAACGCTGGGTTGGATGAATCACAAGCTGGAATCAAGGTTGCTGGGAGAAATATCAGAAACCTCAGATAGCAGATGACACCACCCTTATGGCAGAAAGCAAAGAATTAAAGAGCCTCTTGATGAAAGTGAAAGAGGAGAGTGAAAGTTGGCTTAAAACTCAACATTCAGAAAGCTAAGATCATGGCATCTGGTCCCAACACTTTATGGCAAATAGATGGGGAAAGAGTGGCAGACTATTTGGGGGGGCTCCAAAATCACTGCAGATGGTGACTGCAGCCATGAAATTAAAAGACGCTAGCTCTTTGGAAGAAAAGACCAACCTACACAGCATATTACAATTCAGAGACATTACTTTGCCAACAAAGGTCTGCCTAGTCAAAGCTATGGTTTTTCCAGTAGTCATGTATGGATGTGAGAGTTGATCTATAAAGAAAGCTGAGTGCTAAAAAACTGAAGCATTTGAGCTGTGATGTTGGAGAAGACACTTGAGAGTCCGTTGGACAGCAAGGAGATCCTACCAGTCCATCCTAAAGGAAATCAGTCCTGAATATTCATTGGAAGGACTGATGCTGAAGTTGAAAGTCCAATACTTTGGCCACATGATGTGAAGAACTGACTCGTTGGAAAAGCCCCTGATGCTGGGAAAGACTGAAGGTGTGAGGAGAAGGGACAACTGAGGATGAGACGGTTGGATGTCATCACCGACTCAATGGACATGAGTTTGAGTACACTCTGGGAGTTGGTGATGGACAGGGAGGCCCGGTGTGTTGGGACCCATGGGATTGCAAAGAGCTGGACTCCACTGAGCGACTGAACTAACTGAGCTGAACTGATGAGTTTGAGTCAATGTATGAACCCTACTGTACATAACTTGGGTCTGTGCTGAGGTCTCCATGGGGGTATGTTTACTAAATGCATTAAATAATCTCAGGTACTTCTGGGTCAATATTGATGCTCTCCTGGCCCTTCTTATTTGCCTCATTTAATCTGTGACTCACAGGGAAATAAGATTACTACAGTAGTTAGAATTATAACTGAAATAATAGTGAATATGCTCTGAAGTGACAGTCTGAGGCTTTCACTGAAAATATGCATGTGATTAGATGAGATTAGGTCAAATCTATTCTGATTGAGTGTATGACTTTTTTTTTTTTTTTTCAATTTTCTGGTTCAATGCCATAAAGTAGATAAATAAGTTCTATATATGAGACATGCTAATTTATTGATAATTTGCACCTGCATTTTGTGGGCTTCCCTTGTGGCTCACTGGTAAAATACTGCCTGCAGTTTAGGAGATCTGCGTTTGGTCCCTGGGTTGGGAAAATCCCCTGGAGAAGGGCAAGGCTACTCACTCCAATATCTGGCCTGGAGAATTCCATGTACTGTATAGTCCATGGGGTCACAAAGAGTTGTACTTGACTGAGTGACTTTCACTTTCACTTTGTGTGTGCTTGGTTAGTATGCATACTATCCAATCCCTCAAAAAGGCTTTAATGGTATAGTAAATGAAGAGGACATTGTGAGATTTGCAATGAGGAAAATTATCACAAGTTTTCTAATTAATTTGGGAAATTCAAAGTAAAAGATATATAGATATATATATATATCTCGAATATCTGTATCTAGATATATATACATAGATTCTATATACCTACCTAGATATATATGACAAAACCATCATCAATGTTCATATCTTGTGTTTGTATTTTATATTTACATCATTTATAATTCAAGTATGCTTATCATTGGATTTTGAACTGGACAGCCAAGCTTTTTGTATATTAATATTGACTGGCTGTTGGGTAATAGCCTGCACTGCATACCTCATGCCATAAAATAATGAAAAGTGATCATGAAAAGTGCTTTGGTTTTGAGACAGGTGAATAAAAGAAATACCATTTCAATTTTCCCACTGGGAGATCTCTGTTGGTATTTTAATTTGTGTATGAACTAAATGCATGAAAAGAGAAGGAAAATAAGGTGATAGAAGTCTTAGGGAGCTTAATAATATTTAACACGAAGAAGAAATATTTCACCCATGATTCCTTCTAACGTTATGAGGCATCAGGGAACAAATAGATGATCTTTGTACAGAATATTAAAATTTATATTCACAGATAGTATATATAAATTAAAATATTTAAATAGCATTTAATAGAAGTAGTATTTTTGATCCAATTATTAAACTTCAAAGAGTTTATCTTAGAAAATAACAGTGAATGAAGACAAAGAACTAAGTTTAAGGATTTAATAACAGCATAATTTATAACATTAAAAATGTAAAACTTTAAAGAAGAGTAAATTAAAAATTAAATACAGTTGTGACATATTTAATTTTCATGAGAAAAATATCTAATGACATGGTTAGAATGCTAAGAATTAATTTAATGTGAAAATAAATGTACATAAAATAGTATATATAGAATGACCACAATTTTATAAAACAACTTTAAAATAAACATAAGTAAATATAAAAATGAAGCAAATGTCAACAGATGTTGTCCATGGATGGTAGAAATCTGAATGGTTTTTACTGTGATTTTGTACTTCTCTATATTCTTTTTACATTGTATCTACATTATAATTTCTAAAATGTCTTTTACTAAAAGCAGTTCTAAAAGCAGAAGAAAAACTTATGCAAATATTAAAAATGTAGCATGTAAGAGATTTTTAAAAAGGAATTCACTTGAACTAAACTATGAATCATAAGAAAAATGATGACTTGAGTTTAATATTGGTTTGATCAAAGAATGCATATACCAAACAAAATTTATGTGGAAAGCCATTTAAAGAACACTGTCCTTTGAATGTATTATGTATGATCCCAATCTCTACCCTTAAGTTCTTCTGCTAAAACAAATTTACTTTCAGAGATGTGAGTTTCAACTAAAACTAAACTAAAATTTAAAAAAATATTAAGCTAAGACATCATGAAAAGTTTTGCATGCAATTAAAAAATTGTCATATGTCTCCTTAATGTGCTTGCTGCAAATATTCAGAATGCAATGAAAAATCTCAAACTTTGTGCCAAGGAGTCAGTTGTTTTATACTCCACCACAGTCTTGGTGTCACTGCAAGAAAGTATCACTTTCTGAAAATAGTCCCCAAGATGTTTACCTTCTGTGTTTCTGCTTCACCTGCCCTAGCAACGCAGTCTCTTCTTTCTTTTTCATTGTGGTTGTAACAGGAGTTCTAATCAGCCACAAAGAATTAGCACTTATGGCAAATATTCTAATTGTTTGATTCTAAACAAATGCTATGTTTTAGGGCCTTTGTAATGTTTCCTGCAATAAATAAAGCAATAATCTGTTATGATAATGTGAAATGTTTTTGATTTGTCATTTAAAGAACACTGATTAAGTGAATTGGTTAAAACAACATTGTAGAGGCTCAAAATTATATCAGGGTTCATGCATGGGGCCTGAGAATCTGTGGATAAATTGACTTGAGGAAAATAGCTCTGTTCCACAGTCACTACTTTTCTTTTTAACATCTGGTCAATCATCTTGCAAAGATGTTACAGGTAAAAAATGTCATTGAATCAGCAGAGATTCATACCCATACTAAAAATACCTTTTTAAATGCTTATTTCTGCATATTATGTGTTAGACATTCAGAGAAACCATGTCAGTTATAGCAAAACTAATGATGAAATAAATTAAAATAATATTTTACAATAGTAGCCAAATTGGCCCCCCAAAAGGGAAATCTTCAGAGGTCAGAAATTCTATATAAATATACATCATTGGAATTAGTGGATCCTGGAGCTGGCACTTGCCTCATGGGCATCTGCTATTGTTAATAGTAGAACACTGGGTCATATGGGTCATATGAAGGTGTAGTAAATTATGCTACACCAGACACTCTCTCATTAAGCTAGGCTTATCTAACAATGAGACTTTCAAGAAAGTGTACTTGGAAGGAAACATTCCTTGAAAAGAGACAGTGAAGTATATACCTGTTTAAGCCTGGCTTTGAGAAATAAGAATGTTCAAAGGAGACTTTTCTAGTTCTGAATTTGTACTGAAATTGGGGCAGAAATTTGTATTGCTGTGTGATAAAAAATTAAAGCAAAATATGGAGCTGAAATCCCATTTAAATGTCTCAAGTTGGTTATGCCCATGAAAGAAACAAATGCAAATCTTCTGTTGGAGGAACATCAGTTCAGTTCAGTCGCTCAGTCGTGTCTAACTCTTTGCGACCCCATGAATCGCAGCACGCCAGGCCTCCCTGTCCATCACCAGCTCCCGGAGTTCACTCAGACTCACGTCCATCAAGTCAGTGATGCCATCCAGCCATCTCATCCTCTGTCGTCCCCTTCTCCTCCTGCCCCCAATCCCTCCCAGCATCAGAGTCTTTTCCAATGAGTCAACTCTTCACATGAGGTGGCCAAAGTACTGGAGTTTCAGTTTTAGCATCATTCCTTCCAAAGAAATCCCAGGGCTGATCTTCAGAATGGACTGGTTGGATCTCCTTGCAGTCCAAGGGACTCTCAAGAGTCTTCTTCAACACCACAGTTCAAAAGCATCAATTCTTCGGTGCTCAGCTTTCTTCACAGTCCAACTCTCACATCCATACATGACCACAGGAAAAATCATAGCCTTGACTAGATGGACCTTATTCGGCAAGGAAATGTCTCTGCTTTTCAATATGCTATCTAGGTTGGTCAAAACTTTCCTTCCAAGGAGTAAGTGTCTTTTAATTCCATGGCTGCAATCACCATCTGCAGTGATTTTGGAGCCCCCCAAAATAAAGTCTGACACTGTTTCCCCATCTACTTCTATTTCCCATGAAGTGATGCGTCCAGATACCATGATCTTAGTTATCTGAATGTTGAGATTTAAGCCAACTTTTTCGCTCGCCTCTTTCACGTTCATCAACAGGCTTTTTAGTTCCTCTTCACTTTCTGCCATAAGGGTGGTGTCATCTGCATATCTGAGGTTATTGATATTTCTCCCGGCAATCTTGATTTCAGCTTGTGTTTCTTCCAGTCCAGAGTTTCTCATGATGTACTGTGCATTTAAGTTAAATAAGCAG
This sequence comes from Oryx dammah, assembly GCF_014754425.2. Taxonomy (NCBI): domain Eukaryota; kingdom Metazoa; phylum Chordata; class Mammalia; order Artiodactyla; family Bovidae; genus Oryx; species Oryx dammah. The sequence goes on from NW_024070211.1 coordinate 48,156,650, forward strand.
GGTGACAATACAGCCTTGACGTACTCCTTTTCCTATTTGGAACCAGTCTGTTGTTCCATGTCCAGTCCTAACTGTTGCTTCCTGACCTGCATACAGAGTTCTCAAGAGGCAGGTCAGGTGGTCTGGTATTCCCATCTCTTTCAGAATTTTCCACAGTTTGTTGTGATCCACACAGTCAAAGGCTTTGGCATGGTCAATAAAGCAGAAATAGCTGTTTTTCTGGAACTCTCTTGCTTTTTCCACGATCCAGTGGATGTTGGCAATTTGATCTCTGGTTCCTCTGCCTTTTCTAAAACCAGCTTGAACATCTGGAAGTTCATGGTTCACGTATTGCTGAAGGCTGGCTTGGAGAATTTTGAGTATTACTTTACTAGCATGTGAGATGAGTGCAACTGTGCAATAGTTTGAGCATTCTTTTGCATTGCCTTTCTTTGCGATTGGAATGAAAACTGACCTTTTCCAGTCCTGTGGCCACTGCTGAGTTTTCCAAATTTGTTGGCATATTGAGTGCAGCGCTTTCACAGCATCATCTTTCAGGATTTGAAATAGCTCAACTGGAATGCCATCACCTCCACTAGCTTTGTTCATAGTGATGCTTTCTAAGGCCCACTTGACTTCACATTCCAGGATGTCTGGCTCTATATGAGTGATCACACCATCATGATTATCTGGGTCATGAAGATCTTTTTTGTACAGTTCTTCTGTTTATTCTTGTCACCTCTTCTTAATATCTTCTGCTGCTGGAGATCAGTGGAGAAATAACTCCAGAAAGAATGAAGGGATGGAGCCAAAGCAAAAACAATACCCAGCTATGGATGTGACTGGTGATAGAAGCAAGGTCTGATGCTGTAAAGAGCAATATTGCATAGGAACCTGGAATGTGAGGTCCATGAATCAAGGCAAATTGGAAGTGGTCAAACAAGAGATGGCAAGAGCAAATGTCGACATTCTAGGAATCAGCGAACTAAAATGGACTGGAATGGGTGAATTTAACTCAGATGACCATTATATCTACTACTGCGGGCAGGAATCTCTCAGAAGAAATGGAGTAGCCATCATGGTCAACAAAAGAATCCGAAATGCAGTATTTGGGTGCAATCTCAAAAACGACAGAATGATCTCTGTTCGTTTCCAAGGCAAATCATTCAATATCACGGTAATCCAAGTCTATGCCCCAACCAGTAACGCTGAAGAAGCTGAAGTTGAACGGTTCTATGAAGACCTACAAGACCTTTTAGAACTAACACCCCCAAAAGATGTCCTTTTCATTATAGGGGACTGGAAGGCAAAAGTAGGAAGTCAAGAAACACCTGGACTAACAGGCAAATTTGGCCTTGGAATGTGGAATGAAGCAAGGCAAACACTAATAGAGTTTTGCCAAGAAAATGCACTGGTCATAGAAAACACCCTCTTCCAACAACACAAGAGAAGACTCTACACATGGACATCACCAGATGGTCAACACCGAAATCAGATTGATTATATTCTTTGCAGCCAAAGATGGAGAAGTTCTATACAGTCAACAAAAACAAGACCAGGAGCTGACTGTGGCTTAGATCATGAACTCCTTATTACCAAATTCAGACTTAAATTGAAGAAAGTAGGGAAAACTGCTAGACCATTCAAGTATGACCTAAATCAAATCCCTTATGATTTTACAGTGGAAGTGAGAAATAGATTGAAGGGCCTAGATCTTATAGATAGAGTGCCTGATGAACTATGGAATGAGGTTTGTGACATTGTACAGGAGACAGGGATGAAGACCATCCCCATGGAAAAGAAATGCAAAAAAAGCAAAATGGCTGTCTGGGGAGGCCTTACAAATAGCTGTGAAAAGAAGAGAGGTGAAAAGCAAAGGAGAAAAAGAAAGATATAAGCATCTGAATGCAGAGTTCCAAAGAACAGCAAGAAGAGATAAGAAAGCCTTCTTCAGTGATCAATGCAAAGAAATAGAGGAAAAGAACAGAATGGAGGAACATACTACATATTAAACACACGACACAGATATTTTCCACAGATTTAAATTCCAAGAACATAAACTTACTATGACAGATACACACAACAAAAATTAAATATATAAAGTGATGAATTTCTATCAGAGAGTCAACAGAAACAGCAAGTGGAAGAATCAAAGATACAAAGTATTAAATAAATCTGTAAATATGTTTTAAATGATTTTAAGAAATAATATAGCAGGTGTAGTAAAAAAGCAAAAGACTATGAAAATTTACCAGGAAGACTTGAAAATGGACAAAATGAACTTCTAAAATAATATATAATTATTATATATAATAATATATATAAAAATTATATATAAATAGTAATATAATATTTGAATTTATGAACTCAACAGATAGGATATAGTAGAAGATCAATCTGAGACTTGTAACTTAGTTATGGCTTATTAAATAATTTGGACTAATTAATGTATTTTTAAAAACTAGAAAAGCTGATAGGTTTTGTTTTTTTTTTTTTAAACAATGCCTCTGTTTGAAGGCATTGAAGAGCAAACAGGTAGAATAAGATTAATGACTGAAAAATAAGAAGAAAACAAGACTCCAAAGCTGTGATGAATATTTGGGGCTGGCTTAGCTATGGTATTTTTATTACAGACTACGTATGAATATGATAGCATGTAGATATATCACAATAGTAGTATTGATGTAAAATGAGCTAGATACAAAATAATGCATGCTGTATGATTCAATTTACATAAAATTCAGTAGCAGGCAAAACTAAATCCAGTGCTTATGGATGTGTATTTAGAAGATTCTAAACAAAACAAAACAAAACAGAAACAAAGAAGTCTGGAGAGCAGTTGTCTTTAGAGAACAGAGAGGAGGTTATGATTGAGGAGAAATACATGGCGCAGAAGGAGGTATTCTAGGGTGCTACCAATATTATATGTTTTGTTATCTGTGGGGGTTCAAGCTATAATTGTTCATTGTCTTTTATACACTTTGTTGTATGTGTATTATATTTGGTAATAAAATTTGATTAATATAGATAATTAGTAGTATCAGGTGATAGGTCAGAATTACCTAGACTGCAATACAAGGGGGGAAAATCCTGATAAACGCAGAAATTTAGGGAGCTTGAAAGACAGAGTTAGAAGTTCCAACATATATGTACTCCAGAATCCCTTCAAAAGAGAATATTGGTTAATGATATTCAAAGAGATAATGTCTGAAAAATACCCAGAATTTCATTAAATTTCTTAGATTCAAGAAACCAAATAAACCCTAAGCTGTGTAATAAAAAGAAATTTGAACCTAATCTTTTTATAGTAAATATATATGATACTAAGTATAAAGGAGATCTGTCCTGGGTGTTCATTGAAAGGACTGATGCTAAAGCTGAAACTCCAGTACTTTGGCCACCTCATGCGAAGAGTTGACTCATTGGAAAAGACCCTGATGCTGGGAGGGATTAGGGGCAGGGGGAGAAGGGGACGACAGAGGATGAGATGGCTGGATGGCATCACGGACTCGATGGACATGAGTCTGAGTGAACTCCGGGAGTTGGTGATGGACAGGGAGGCCTGGCGTTCTGCGATTCATGGGGTCGCAAAGAGTCGGACATGACTGAGCAACTGAACTGACTGAACTGACTGAAGTATAAAAAAAAAGTCTTAAAAGCAACCAGAGAGAAAAGATAAATATTAACAAATGAATGAGGTTGATATTGACAACTGACTTTTCAACACATCAATGGATGTTAGAAATCAGTGGGGTAATATCTTCAAATACTGAGATAAATAAATATTATACTTGTATTATATAACCAGTAGAATAATATTTCAGGAATGAAAGCAAAATAAATATTTTAATTCAAAATATAAGATCAAGAATATTTATTTTAAAAATATCTTCAGTTAAGAAATTTCAACAGTAGACTCAAAAGAAAAATAATCCCCTAATGAAAATTAGATAAAAGGATTGGTGAGTAAAGAAAATGATAGATATGTAATAAAAAATAATTGACTTTATTAAACAATAAAAACTAATATTAATGTTGAGAGAGTTAATTCTTAGGTAGGTTGATAAGGAATCTGGGGCTCTCAAGGAGGAGAAAGTGGTCCAGGGTTCTCAAGGAGGAGAAAAGGACAAACATTTTTTTTTCTACATTTCTTTGTCTTAGTCACATAAGACTTACTTTTTTTCTTTTCTTTAAGCCCAGAGCTAATGATTACCCAACAAAACAACTCATTTTGCTCAAGGATATGTTGTTTTTCCTTAAACTCTGTACTAATAATTCTATGACAACAATGTACCTTGCTCAAGGAAAATGTTTCTCTTTCATAACAAGAACCTTCTGACTAATCCAAGAGTGGGTCTGGTAAGACCTTTCTATTGTTATTAGTAACCAACTGAAATAGTATATAAGGCTTTGCTAAGACTAGCAAGTGGGGCACTCCACCCTCTTCTGATGTCTGTATCAGAAAATTTCTGTCTCTTTTTCACTATAATATAACTCTGCTGCACAAAAGCTCTGAGTGATCAAGCCTTGTTTCTTTTCTTTTTTTTTTTTTTTATTTTACTTTACAATTCTGTATTGGTTTTGCCATCCATTGACATGAATCCTGTTTCTAGCTCTGGATCGAAATTCTCTCCTCTGGAGTCTATGAATCTGACACTGTTCACTGTAAGTTATCAATGTGTAGAGATCCAGCTCACGATTAAAAGCTCGAATGGTGAATGATAATTGCATATAAAATAAGAACAGGAGATCCTCTGGAGTTTTTTATTTTTTTAACTTTTAATTTTGTATTTAGAGATGGAAATAGCAACCCACTCCAGTATTCTTGCCTGGAGAATTCCATGGATCGCTGGTGGGCTACAATCCATAAGGTCTCACAAAGTCAAACACAATGGAAGTGATTTAGCACATACATATACATGTGTCTATTCTCCCACAAACTCCCCTCCCATCCAGGCTGCCACATAACACTGAGCAAAGTTCCCTGTGCTATACAGTAGGTCCTTGTTGGTTATCCATTTTAAATATAGTAGTGTGAGTAGGTACATGTATACCCCAAATTCCCTAAGATCTCTTTCCCCCATCCTTCCCTGCCCTAGCAACCATAATTCCTTTAGTGTTCTAAAGTTTTTATTGTTTACCAGGAAAATAGTAAAAATAATTAAATTTAGAGTTCACTAAAGTAAAAATGTCAAATGCAAATGTTAAAAGTAGTAAGGTAATCATTAGAGGAAGATAAATAAGAACCTATAACATTCAAGCTAAATAATAATAAAGTAAAAATGAAGAAATTTTAATCTAAAAGAAACTAAAAAATCCAGAGAGAAGTCAAATGGAATGAAAGAGGATACATGATAAATTGAGAGAAATTATTTCAAACAGAACAGTTAAAATAAGTGGACTAAATATTCTAGTTAACAAACAAAGTTTGTCAAATTGAATAAAAAGAAAAACCAGCTGCATTCTGTTTAACAAGAAAGATGCTTAAAACATAGCAGCACAGTGAGGTAGAATGTAAAAGGATGGAAGAAATCTATGCTAGGTAAATACTAATCAAAAGAAAACTGGTATAGTTACATTGTTGTTGATCAGTTGCTAAGTCCTGCCTAATTATTTGCAACCCCATGAACTGCAGCATACCAGACTTCCCTTTCCTTCACTATCTCTCAGAGTTTGTTCAACTCATGTCCACTGAATTGGTGATGCCATTCAACCATCTCATCCTCTGTCACCATTAATATGAAACAATTAGGATTTTGAAGGGGGAGAAATATTGCTAGAGCTAATGTTGATTAAATATTGATTAAAGTTTGAATTCATGAGTAAGATCACACAATTAATTAATTATAGTATCAAACATATTAAGAAAAGTTAAGAGAACCAGGATAAAATGACAAACGTACCATCATGATGAGATTTTAACACATCCATGTCAGAAGTTGATAGATCATGTTGACAGAAAATTGTGATAAATGGTTAATTTAATGCTTATATTTAGAAGGCTTCCCTGACAAACAATACACATCATTTTCAAGTATATGGAGGTTAAAAAATAAAGTACTAATTACATATCATAAAGCAAATCTCAAAAACTTACCGAAAATCAGTTTCTTACCTATCATTTTCACTGACCATTATCATTATTCAGTAAAGTTAGGAACCCATTGCATACCTCTGAAAATATTTGGAAATTCAAGAATATATTTCTACATAGCTATGTATAAAAATCATAATGGAATTAGAAAAAAAATTTGGATTTTTTAGCAATGAAGATATGTATCAGAACTCATGAGATAGTTAAAGTAATACTTTGCAAGAAATTAATAGATTTAATATTTTTATTTAAAAAAAGCAATCTGAAAGTAAACTGAGCATTCAAACACGAAATACTTCAATATAATTTCAGAGAATATATATGAAAGAAAGAGAAAAGACAGAAGCAAAAATTTATGATGTGAAGAAAAAAGATAAAATGCAAACTCAACAAGACTGAAGATTATTTGGATAGGAAAATATAGTTAACTCTTTTCAGGAAGACAGAGTTTAAAAAGAAAAGAAATAGCAATACTATGAATAAAAAAGCAGATGCAACTATAAATGTACACTATATTTAAAAGGAAGACAGTACTACGTAAAACTTTATAATACATTTGGAATGTAGGTAAAATAGGTAAGTTTCTAGAATAGTAAAAAATTAACAAAACTGATTCAAGGATAAGTGACCACTGACATTTTCAATTGGAAATCAAATATCATCTTATAGAGAAAACATCAGTTCCAGATAATTTAACCTGTGAGCTCTTGGAGCAATCAAAATCAGGTTATTTTTATTTTATACAAATTAATATTATATGCCTAGTATAACCTTGATATCAAAACCAGAAATGAATGTATGAATAAAGAAAATTACAGGTCAACATCAACTTGAACATTGATGGTAAAATTCTAAATAAAATATTTAAAACATGAAACCAGACATGATTAAAACCTAACCTTTGAATTTATGTAAGTTAGTTTGACTTAGAAAATCTATTACTAAATTCACAATATTAACAGACTAAAGAAAAAAATTAACATTTCATTAAATATTGACACAGCAATCAACTAGGTTCAACAATCTTTTATAATAACATTCATAGGAAATTAAAAATAAAAGGGAATTTGTTAATCTCATAATGATATATATAAAAAACCTAGAATAAATATCACACTAATAAGGAACATGAAAAGCATTCTCTTTGAAAGCAGAAACAAGACCAGATGACTACTATTACATTATACCTGAGGTCCTTTCAGCATTGTCCTTGAGGTTCTAGTTTGTACAATAAAGTTTGTACAATGTGCTTTACCAATCGATTGGTAAGAAATAAACAAAACAATGATGCATTCTCTCACAGATGAGATAGCTGTCCACCACACTGGAAACCCTAAAGAATCCACGATCTATTAGTGTTAATAAGTTTAATAAATTCATGTAGATCAATTGCATTCCTACACATCATAAACAAACTCAAGTTCCAAGAAGATTTTCCATCAAACTTGTCAAGCCAATTCTAAAACTCCCATGAAGGATCAAAGGGCTGAGATTACTAAGACACTCGCACAAATGAGACAACTTCTTTACCAAATGTCAAAAATTACTACTACAGTAATTAATCAATTTGATATTGTCACAGGGATAATCAAGTCAACCAGGCTAGTACAGGGAGCCCAGAAACAGAGTCATGTACCTACGGAAACCTGATACTTGGGAGAACTGGCATTTTAGATCACTGGGGTAAACAGCAATCTAACACATGGTGTTGGGACAAGTGTTTTTTTTCTTGGTAAAAAAAAAAAAATTCCTGCATCAAACCATGTCAAAATGAGTGAATAAATAAGTAAATTTGAGGTAGATCAAGAGTTAAATATCAAAGGCAAAACTTCAGAGTGCAGAGCAGAAAATATAGGAGATTGTTTTTATGAGCTTAGGTTATAGAAGAATTCCTTGAAGTAGAAGAAGCATGAACTTTGAAAGAAAGACTGATAGATTTGACTACAATAAAACTTCATCAAAAGAAAATATAAAGAAAGGAAAGGTTAAGGCAGAAACTGAGGAAAGATCTTTATAGTACATGCAACCTATAAAGGACTGGTGTCCCATAATATTATATAACAGACTCCTATGAATGATTAACATCAAAGCAAACAACAAAATAGAAAAATGAGCACAAATAATGAACAAGAAATTCAGTGAAGTGCGAGTCTGAACAGTAACAAACATGTGAAAAGGAGCTTAACCTCATATTAAAAAGAATGAATTGTTGTTGCTGTTTTAGTCGCGAAATCATACCCGGGTCTTTGAGTCCTCATGGGCTGTAGCCTGCCAGACTCCTCTGTGTATTAAAACCCAAACAAGGTAGCATTTCCCAGCAGTCAGACTGTCAAAAGCTAAAAGGATAATGTAAAGGAAGTTGAAGAATGTAGAAGAACGTGCTAGAAGAAATGCTTAGAACATGACACTCCATAAATGTCTCTGGTTGTCTTGCTATGTAATAAGTTCACCCCCAAAACTGGTGGCTTTATATAACAATTATTTTCTTATACTCATGACCTATTAGTCAAGAATTTAGGCATGACTAATGGTAGTTATGCTGGCCACATAGCATAGATTGAGTCATTTGGTGATTGGCAGATAGTCCAGCTGTGGAGGGACCAAAACTGCTTCCCTGGTGCTTTTTTGATGATGGCTAGAAGCTGGAGTGAGTTGGGCTGGTTTCCCTCTCCATGTAATGTTAGGGTATATAGGATACAACTGTCAGGTAGTTGGACTTCTTATATGATGGCTCAAGGTGTCAAGCATGAGTGTTTCCTGATAAAGGAAGTGAAAGATGCCAGCCTCTTAAGATCTGGGCCCAGAAACTAGTATAACCTCTCTTCTGTCATATTCTATTGGTCAAAGCATTCATAGTGCCTTATAGATTTGTGAGGAGGGAAGATAGACTGTACCACTCAATTGGAGGAGTTTCCAATAATTTGTGGCCATCTATAATCTGCCATGATAATTATCTTCCAATTAAATGAAGAAAGATCATATGTGTTTCTTGAGTGCTCTTGTATGCTGTGGTGTTAGAGGCAGTGGAATTTTATTAAATTCTAATTAATCTGAGTTTTTGCCCTTGAAAGGCTTCTGGTCTAGATGTGAGAGGAGCAGAATATGTGTCAATATAAATCACTAACATATTTACATATCCAAGTGGTTTAAAAAGAAGTCACCATGGGGTGATTAACATTATAAAGACTGTGAAAATTCTACTTTAGATTTGAGAGGTCATTTTAGAACTCAAGGAGATAGAATAGGAATTTGGCTGAAAAGTCATAGAAAATTAAAAGGCAGAGAAACTCATGACCATATAGTGGCATTGTTTGTTTAGTTGCTTATGGTTGGGGGAAGGCTGATATAGAGCAGTAGTGGGAAATAATGATAAATCTGGGGACCAGTTTCCAATTGGTGAGTCCTGTCATTTAAATATTTATGCACTCAAGGAATATTATCAAGGACAAGCTTTGTGTCAGGCACTGTAAATAGTGTACTGGGGATGCAAGAAAGCACTTTCCCTAAAACAGTTTATAATCTGGAGGGATGTGGAGAAGGGAGGTGACAAATAATTAGAACACAGTAAGGTATATTGTCACCCTGCTTATTTAACTTATATGCAGAGTACATCATGAGGAATGCTGGACTGGATGAAGTACAAGCTGGAATCAAGATTGCTGGGAGAAATCTCAATAACCTCAGCTATGTAGATGACACTACCCTTATGGCAGAAAGCGAAGAACTAAAGAGCCTCTTGATGAAAGTGAAAGTGGAGAGTGAAAAAGTTGGCTTAAAACTCAACATTCAGAAAACTAAGATCATGGCATCTGGTCCCATCACTTCATGGCAAATAGATGGGGAAACAGTGGAAACAGTGAGAGACTTTATTTTCTTGGGCCCCCAAATCACTGCAGATGATGACTAAAGCCATGAAATTAAAAGATATTTGCTCCTTGGCTGAAAAGTTATGACCAACCTAGACAGCATATTAAAAAGCAAAGACATTACTTTACCAACAAAGGTCTGTCTAGTCAAAGCTATGGTTTTTCCAGTAGTCTTATGGATGTGAGAGTTGGACTATAAAGAAAGCTGAGTGCTGAAGAATTGATACTTTTGAACTGTGGTATTGGAGAAGACTCTTGAGAGTTACCTGGACAGCAAGAAGATCCAACCAATCCATCCTAAAGGAAATCAGTCCTTCATTGGAAGGATTGATGCTGAAACTGAAACTCCAACACTTTGGCCACCTGATGCAAAGAACTGACTCACTGGAAAAGACCCTGATGCTGGGAAAGATTGAAGGTGGGAGGAGAAGGGGACAGTAGAGGATGAGATGGTTGGATGGCATCATCAACTCAATGGACATAAGTTTGAGTAAACTCTGGGAGTTGGTGATGGACAGGGAGGCCTGGCCTGCGGAAGTACATGAGGTTGCAAAGAGTCAGACATGACTGAGTGACTGAACTGAACTGAAGGTAAGAGCTATTATGTCGTAGGCCTAGGGAGATATGCAAGTTCACAGGAAAAACAGCTAACCTAGGTTGGAAAGGAAATGGTAAGCAAAGGGAACAGGTGGCGTCTGAGTAAAAGAATAGAGGCTATTGAGAAGAAAGTGAAAGACAGGAGATTCCAACAGAGGAGCAGCATGCATTGCCTTGAACAACAAAGGGAAATGTCATACTGATGAATTTGCAAGTAGCTTAGCACAGCCTGGATGGACAGTGGAGTCAAAGGAGGAGATGAGGTTGGGGAGTTAAATCTGGTTTGGTTCATTGAGGGTCTAATATAAAAAGCTAGGTAATTTATAATTTATTATGAGGGTACAAGGCTTCCACTGAAGCATTTCGAAGAGGGTGGCAACTTGATCTTAGAAATATTGTGTGTTTTAGAAAGATTTTCCTCATTGCAGTATAAAGGATGAATAGAGATTAAGCAAAAGTAGAAACAAAAAGATTAGTCTATTGCTATCTTTCAGGAGGGAGAGGATAGTATTCTAGATACAGTGGTAAAAAAAAAAAACTAAATGGGTTCAGGAGGTATTTAAGAGATAGGAACAGCAATGTATTGATGAAGACTATCAAAATAGGAAATGCAGGGAGCACAGAAGGTATGGAGTGGGAAATAATGATGACTGGGAATTACTAACTGTTGCCATGGGAATGGTGGATGATTTGTCAAGATGGGTTGTACAGAAGAGGACTAAAGATCAAACTCAGGAACAGGTGGAGGATGAAACACTTGAAAATTAGACTGAAGGAGGAGCCAAGGAACTAGCATGGAAATCATGAGGGTGTGTTGTCATAGAAACCAAGTGAAGAGTCGGTTTCTGAGTTTAAGTGAATAAACAATAGTGAGAAATAAGAGGTCAAGTGGAAGGAGTCCATTGGTTTCTGACAACAAAAATTTCTGGTGACCTTTGTTTTCTGTAGAGTTCTGAAGATGTGGGTACAGTGAGTATAAGCCTTTATCGTAAAGATTTTAGCTTTATATAGGAAAAAAGAACTAAAGAGAGGGGCTGGAGGACATGGGGTCACAAGATTGAGGAAAATTATTTTTAATAAGTTGGTAGAGACTTGAACCTGTTGACATGCTGAAAGCAAGTCCTAGTAGATAAAGTTGAAGTATATAGGAGATAGAGTGAATCATTATATTTCAATAGAAAGAAAAAATGTCATACACAAGTGGAAGAATTAGTTAGAAACTGCCTCTTCATATCAGTATTTTACAGATGTTGTAATGTTTATGAATACAGCTTTTCTATTTAGATTGCATGAAATATTTTCATCCTGAACTCACTACTTTAGTTCTTTGTAGCTAAATATTGGGCACTTGATCTTAAACTCATTATTTCATTATAGTGAGCTAACTGCTGATAGCCCAGATGAACATCTCATATGAAGTGTTAGTTAGCACATCTCTTAGAATGACTGAAGTGTCAGAGCATCTCAGGTATACTGCTGCAGAGACCAGCTGCACTGCAGGAGTGTGGCCCACACACATCTGGAATATTATTCGGTACGTGAAGCAGTAAATATGTTTATGAAGAAGGCATTGGCATATTCTGTGATCAGGTTCTTTCAAACATTCCAAATTCCATATATTTTCTCATCAACTTTTTTTTGTGTGTGAAATTTTTGATCAGTTCAGTTTAGTCACTCAGTCATGTCCGACTTCTTGCGACCCCATGAACCGCAGCACACCAGGCCTCCCTGTCCATCACCAACTCCCGAGTCCACCCAAACCCATGTCCATTGAGTCGGAGATGCCATCCAACCATCTCATCCTCTGTTGTCCCCTCCTCCTCCTGCCCTCAATCTTTCCCAGCATCAGGGTCTTTTCAAATGAGTCAGCTCTTCACATCCGATAGCCAAAGTATTGGAGTTTCAGCTTCAACATCAATCCTTCCAATGAATACCCAGGACTGACCTCCTTTAGGATGGACTGGTCGGATCTCCTTGCAGTCCAAGGGACTCTCAAGAGTATTCTCCAATACCACAGTTCAAAAGCATCAATTTTTCGGCACTCAGCTTTCTTTATAGTCCAACTCTCGCATCCATACATGACCATAGGAAAAACCATAGCCTTGACTAGATGGACCTTTGTTGAAAAAGCAATGTCTCTGCTTTTTAATATGCTGTCTAGGTTGGTCATAACTTTCCTTCCAAGGAGTAAGCATCTTCTACTTTCATGGTTGCAATCACCATTTGCAGTGATTTTGGAGCCCCCAAAGATAAAGTCTGCCACTGTTTCTCCATCTATTTGCCATGAAGTGATGGGATCGGATGCCATGATCTTATTTTCCTGAATGTTGAGCTTTAAGCCAACTTTTTCACTCTCCTCTTTCACTTTCATCAAGAGGCTCTTTAGTTCTTCTTCACTTTCTGCCATAAGGGTGGTATCATTTGCATATCTGTGGTTATTGATATTTCTCCCGGCAATCTTGATTCCAGCTTGTGCTTCCTCCAGCCCAGTGTTTCTCATGATGTACTCTGCATATAAGGTAAACAAGTAAGGTGACAATACACAGCCTTGACATACTCCTTCCTATAATTACAGTTTGTTGATTAGGTAATTTGATCAAGAGAAAAAGATAATATCTTGGAGGTTGGACTTGAATAATGTACCAAGTAAAACACTATGAAGAATAAGTTTTAAGAATTGACCTGTAACCTGAGTCAGGAGAATTTAACGCATGTTGCTTTCTTTCTATTTTTTTTTAAGGATTTGCAGGAAGAAAAAAGTTTAATTGACCTAGGAAAGGAGAGGGATAAGATAAAGTTTCATGGGCTAACTTTTCAGAAGTATTATAATGGTGATTAATGTTTATTGAGCACCCAGTCTGAGCTAGACATATATAGACACTTCACATATGTTGTTATTTCTGTTCCTTGTAACAATCCTTGTTTTTCTTTTTCTTTCATATTTTTGGTGGGGAAACTACTCTACTTAGAGACTGAGTAATTTACCTATGATTATACCACTGGTAGGTTAGGAACCAGATTTTTAGATCCACTTTAGACTGAAATGTTTCCTCTTTTCACAGATTCTACCCCTATCCAAAGAAAGTGGAGAATAATTTTGAAATAATGATAATAATAATATGAGTATTTCAGCTATTACTTTATTTGATTGGAGAAGGTGATCAGCATTCTGTTCCTTTCATGTGTATGTATCTACTCACATGCACCTATAAATAAAGTCATGTAAAGAGAGCAAAGAATGTCTGCTTTATAATATACTGCTTACAAATTTTGGATAAATGTGAATGATTTAGTTCTATTGTAACTGAAGATAGAAAGGTAATTTTCTAATTAATTAATTTGCTTTCTCACTTTGATTCATTTTCATTCAGAAGATAATGTATTTAGCAGTTTACTAACCAGGGTAAATATGAAAGACAGAAATGCTATTACATGATTTTCAAGACTGGTCTAGACACACTTGTTAACTAAGGTAACACCCTTATGTATTTTATTAGTGATTTTATTTTTTTAAGTCTCATAATGCCAACTTTGTGCAAATTTTCTTTAGTCAGGTTACCTATTTAGTTGGAGTATGGTGGGTCAGATGGTAAAGGACCTGTCTGCAATGCAGGAGACCCAAGTTCGACCCCTGGGTGGGGAAAGACTGCTGGAGAGGGGAATGGCAACCCACTCTAGTATTCTTGCCTGGAGAATTCCATGGAGCCTGGTGGGCTACAGTTCATGGGCTTGCAAAGAGTCAGATATGACTGAGTGAGTAACATAGAGGGAAGAAGCAGTCCCTTTCAAGGCAATTGCCTTATTATTTATGTCTTGTTTATGTTTATTTATCATTTAGACAATGGTAAATATGGATCTCTTCTTACCTCACCTTTTCATGAGGTAGATACAATCCAATCTGGTCATTATCCTCTTTGAAAATCCTTGTCTTATTTGTTTCAGTAACTTCTTCAGAATGTTCTTTTATACCTCGTTACTCCTTTGTAAAGATGAGACACCGAGATGCTCAATATGTCAGCAAATTAGGATAACTCAGCAGTGGCCACAGGACTGGAAAAGGTCAGTTTTCATTCTAATCCCAAAGAAGGATAATACCAAAGAATATTCAAAGTACCATACAATTGTGTTCATTTCACATGTTAACGGGTTATACTCAAAATCCTTCAATCTAGGCCTCAGCAGTACCTGAACCAAGAACTTTCAGAAGTATAAGCTGGGTTTAGAAAAGGCAATGGAACATTTGCCAAGAGATCAAATTGCCAACATTCATTGAATCATGGAGAAAGCAAGGAAATTTTAGAAAAACACCTACTTCTGCTTCATTGACTATGCTAAAATCTTTGACTGTGTGGATCACAACGAACTGTGAAAAATTCTTAAAGAAATGGGAATAGCAGATTACCTTACCTGTCTCTTGAGAAATCTGTGTGTCAGTCAAGAAGTTAACAGGTAGACCCAGACATGGAACAACTGACTGGTTCAAAATCAGGAAAGGAGTACGACAAGGCTGTATATCATCACCTTGCTGATTTAACATCTATGCAGAATGCATCATGTGAAATGCCAGCCTGGATTAATCACAAGCTGGAATCAAGTTTGCCCGCTGAGAGAAACATCAACAACCTCACTTAGGCAGATGATACCACTCTAATGGCAGACAGTAAAGAGGAACTAAAGCACCTCTTCATGAGAGTGAAAGAGGAGAGTGAAAAGCTGTTTGAAACTCAATATTAAAAAAACTAAGACCACGGCATCTGGTTCCATCACTTTACAGCAAATAGAAGGGGGAAAAGTGGAAGCAGTGACAGATTTTATTTTCTTGGGCTCCAAATTAACTGCAGACAGGGACTTCAGCCATGAAATGAAAAGATGCTTGCTCCTTGGAATGGAGCCATGACAAACCCAGATAGCATATTCAAAAGCAGAAATATCACTTTGCTGACAATGGTCCATATAGTCAAATCTATGGTTTTTCCAGTAGTCATGTATGGGTGTGAGAGTTGCACTATGAGGAAGGCTGAATGCCAAGAAATTGATGCTTTCAAATTGTGGTGTTGGAGAAGACTCTTGAGAGTCCCTTGGACAGCAAAAAGATCAAACCAGTCAATCCTAAAGGAAATCAACTCTAAATATTCATTGGAAGGACTGATGCTGAAGCTCCAATACTTAGACCTTCTGATGTAAAGAGCTGAGACATTGGTAAAGACCCTGATGCTAGGAAAGATTGAAGGTAAAAGGAGAAGTGGGCAGCAGAGGATGAGATGGTTAGATAACATCACCATCTCAAGTGACATGAGTTTGAGCAAACTTGGAGATAGTGGAGGACAGAGGAGCCTGGTGTGTTCCTCTGGGGTCTACAGGGTAAAAAAGAGTTGGACACAAGTTAGCAACTGGACAACAAGTGTCAGAATCTCTTGAGATTATGTTACATGTGAAGCTAATGTGGTAATACTTGACCCAGTAAATGCTCAGAAAGCATCACTATGATTAATCTGAATCAGAAAATTCATGTGATTAATTTCACATCATCATGATCACTGCTTTGTTTTGATATCTGTGAGCTTCTGCTTTTGATTTCATTCATTCCAGAAGTATTTGAAGGAATATGAGTCATTGATTTAAGTATTGGGGATATGAATAGACAAAACAGATATGATTTTTCACCTTCCCTGAATTATATACTTTAGTAGGAGAGACAAAGAATAAAGAAGATAAATAAGAAAATATATGGTATGGGAAAGACTGAAGGTGGGGGGAGAAGTCAGAAGGAGAAGGGGACGACAGGGGATGAGATAGTTGGATGGCATCACCAACTCAATGGACATGAGTTTGAGTAGGCTCCAGGAGTTGGTGATGGACAGGGAAGCCTGGTGTGCTGAAGTCCATAAAATTGCAAAGAGTCAGACATAACTGAGCAGCTGAACTGAACTGAATGGGTGGGCAGGAAACTGCCCAGAGAAAGAATATCTGAGTAAGAACATATGAATAAAAGCCCAAACCATAAGGATGTGTTTGGAGGAGATCCAGGCATAGGGAAGAGCAAGTGCAATAGCTCTGAGACAGGAGAATGCTTAGCAAGTTCAGGAAAAACAATGTGGAGGGTGTTGTGAAATGTTTTTATATCCATAGAAACCTGCAAGTTTTTATCAGGTAGATCTATTTCACAAATCCTCAAGGATTCAGCCTTCTTCTAGTTCATTGCTGTTTCTAGGGAATAGCCATTATCCTCAGAAACTAAGACAACCCTACTTGTATTCTAGAGCCCAGGCTTAGTGGAAGAGAAAAAATGCAGCAAAGGATGTGCAGTAATTTTACCATAGGGAAGGTTCACAGAGGCTGCCACAGCAAATGTCTGCTTGCTGCTAAGCTGCTAATTGCTTCAGTCATGTCAGACTCTGTGTAACCCCATAGACGGCAGCCCACCAGGCTCCTCCATCCATGGGATTTTCCAGGCAAGAGTACTGAAGTGGGGTGCCATTGCCCTCTCCAAATGTCTGCTTCAGTTCAGTTCAGTCACTCAGTCATGTCTGACTCTTTGCGACCCCATGAATTGCAGCACGCCAGGCCTCCCTGTCCATTGCCAACTGCTGGAGTTCACTGAGACTCATGTCCATCGAGTCAGTGATGTCATCCAGCCATCTCATCCTCTGTCATCCCCTTCTCCTCCTGCCCCCAATCCCTCCCAGCATCAGAGTCTTTTCCAATGAGTCAAATGTCTGCTTACGTGTCACTAAATAATGCTTAGTAACCTTCCTACACTTCATTACAAGGGAGGCTGGGGAATCCACTCTTCTATTATGGGAAACTATTTGCATGGCTAAGACTTCAATCCTTATGGAAGAAGGGGTGAAATATTTGGGGGACAACTAGTAGTCTCTGCTGCCTTCCACCTCACTTCCTTATGAACAGAGAACAAGATGATGAACTTTAAAAGATACTGGTGATGTTTTCTTTTAAGTCATCTGTGTGTAACAAATAAGATCACCAACTCAAGAAAAGTTAAGACAATGCAACAATATTTGAAAATTAGAAAACATAGCTTGATTTTTACAAGTGATGTCTACATTTATGGGCTTAGCTCAGTTCTTCTGCCACTGAGAGAGATACCTCCTTGTGCCTCCTACACAATATTTTTGTCCTACCAGTCAACTAAAGAAATAGAAAAATCACTCCACAGAATTCTCTAAAGTAAGTGAAGCTTTGTCATATATATAAAAATGGATTTGTTAGAATAAAGTGAAGAAAAAATGCTATGTTCTCATTATATCTCCTTTTAAAGAAAGAAAATAAAAGGAGCATAGAAAGCACATAATCAGCTTCAACTATTCTAGGAAATTAATTTTAGATATCAACTGAGTACTTTCCTAGAAAGTAGGGCTTTTGACATTCATTAAAATATGTGACAAAATTAAAAAGGAATACTGTTTCTTCTTTCTTTTATAAGTGTGAATGAAATACAATAAACTGAGAGGTCTCTTCAAGACCTTTCAATTTAAGAAAACAAAGTATTGTACAAGTTTCTCTTTTAGTTGAAAACTGTTGAAGTGAATAGTTTTGACTTCTGGTTTCTGATGAAGAGGGACACCCAGAGAAGCCATCAGATAAGCTCAGATTTGGTAGTGCTGCCTGGACGAGAGGCAGAAGAACCAGCCATCTCCTAAGAAAGCTCTTATATTTGACAGATGCTCATTCTCAATTTTGTAAATTCAAATGGTGTATAGAAGCTTCAGATAAGCATCTAAACTTCTGTTTCATTTCTTAAATCTACTGAGCCTGAACTCTGAACTTTTTTGAGATTTACCCATTCACAACTCTTTTTTTTTCCCTTCACTGTATTTTAGAAAAAGAGATTGGCCTTTTCATGACCTAGTTGACTTCCCAGTCTCCAACTCAAGTCTTATTCTCCATTTAATTCCAGCAAACCTAACAGAACCCTGAAACTCATGTTTTGAGTGCTCCACTAGTGTTTAAACATTTTCTGTTCATTTCCCCATTTGTTGGTAATTCTTTTTCTAGAAGGTCTATAATTTGGGGGTGAAGTGAAATTGTTTGTTTTTTCTAAAAACATTCTCAGCTCTTAAGAGTCCTATAATTGAATAAGTCTTGCAATAGAATCAATTCTTGGAAAGGTTTTTTTTTAATGACTTGCTTTATTGCTCTTGTTTTGCTGTTGATGTAAAAGACCCAAACCCCAAATTTAGGTTCAATAATGTTCAATTGTCACAGATTATATTGTAATAACTCTGCATAAAAGACCTATAAAACAAAGTGTATTCTTGTACAATGCTTAGTCAGCCACCCTGTTAGTAGTTACCAGACCTTTTTTCTTTTCTTTTCCATTAGCATGAAGATTTTATCTTTATCACATTATCACATTGAGAGTTACATAGAGTTAGCATTAAGTTAGTCTTTTTGACCATAGAAGACTCCCCCCACCCTCACACACCTTTTGACTTTTTTCTTTTTTAAAAAATATAAATATATTTATTTTAATTGGAGGTTAATTACTTTACAATATTGCATTGGTTTTGCCATACATCAACATGAATCCCCCACAGGTATACATGTGTTCCCCATCCTGAAACCCCCTCCCTCCTCCCTCCCCATACCATCCCTCTGGGTCATCCCAGTGCACCAGCCCCGAGCATCCACTTTTGACTTTTTTTCAATCATTCTTTGTCAATTTGATTAAAGAGTCTTTTAAGGACTGTTGAACCACAATGTGGTATTTCCAATAAATGTTGTTATTAGAATTTGTGCCTGGTTGAGATGAATTTAATGTGCATTGTTTAAACATAGCACACTTAAGTTGATGGCTATTTACAGAAAGATTGTTGGTCAACAGTGTTTGTCTTTAGAGAGAATTTCATTTAAGTGCATTAGTTGACGTAGCTCTGAACGCATCAATGGTTGGATGTTAGCATTTATGAAGAGTAAAATGTTGTGTTCCCTCAACCTCATGTTTTACATACTTGTCATGTTGAGCAATTACCTTTTTCTCATCTTGGTATTAGTGATAGTGTAATTTTATGACATATTTTCTCTTTCTTATTACCAGAGTAGTGCGTATCCATCAAGGGGATTTTGGAGAATTCAGTAAAGTTCAAAGAAGAAAATAATAGATTCTTACCACTCAGAAAAAAATATGGCAAACATTAATGAAATACTGTAATTTTTAGGACATATTTGCATTTCTGAATCACTTTATGTTTGTCTTTGTTTAAAAATACCATTTCTCTTATTATACAGTTTTTTGTTCCATAGAATCAAGCAGACTACTTTGGTTTAAATCCTGACTGTGACACTTACCATCTCTATTCATTTGAACAAGCTTCCTATCACCTCTATTAATTTGAGTGTTTCCTAAACTCTGTGATTGTAAATGGGAATAAAATAGACCTATTTTATAGTTATTATAAAAATATGTGAATTAGTACATCATTAAGTGCTACAAATAACTAATTAGAATATTGTTTGACATGTGCTAAACACTTACTTGTTTGCTTTTAAAACAACTGTAGTTATAATTTTATATTCTACAAGGCAAAAGGATATAATTAATCTTTGCCTCCAACACTGGTGTCATATAAAGGACTATTCAATATCCATTCACTCTTTCTAATCTTGGACAACTGAAACACTACTCACCTAGCCGTTCTTGTTGATAGGAATGAACAATGAAATATCAGTGAAAGTTGTTAGGTGGGATTTCTGGGGAAAATCTCTGTCCCTAGCTACTGCCTTTCTTCTCTTTCCTGGGATATGGTCGTGATGACTAGAGCTCCAGCAGTCCTCTTGGATCTAAAGGCAAGATGGTGGAGGAGAAAGACTTAAGGACTCTAGACTTATGACGGTAGAACCTCCACACTGGCTTTGTCTACCAACTTCTGGATTCCTTTTATGTAAGAGAGAAATAAGCCCGGATTTCAGTTACTAACTTTAGAAAGTAATCTCTAACTAATACATTGGATAGCCTGTGCATGAGGTTTTAAATCTTTTTTCATAACCTTTTAAATTGTTTGTCTGACAATAGTTAGTACCCCTTACAGAGTGCCATAGGAAGAAAGCTACCTATGATGTCTGAAATTGTCATCTATTAGCATTGTGTTATTGTCATTTTGTCTCAAGTTCTAACAGGAATTCATAGTGGAAAGAATTAATCCTGTCTTACTAGCAGTAAGTACTGATATTTGCCTCAGCTCTTAGATCTTAAATTAAAATTTTTCACAAAAGTCTTTTTTAATTATTGAGCATTTCCAAAGAAAATTTGTGAAATCACCATGTATCTTGAAATCTGATAGTGATGACTATCTCATTAAAAGGAGATTTGTTTTTGAGAAAACATTTGATGAAGATCTATTCACTTAATTTCTAAAGTGTACAGTATATTATTACTGAGTATCAGTTAGTCAGTCAGTTCAGTAGCTCAGTCGTGTCCTACTCTTTGTGACCCCATGAACTGCAGCATGCCAGGCCTCCTTGTCCATCACCAACTCCCAGAGTTCACCCAAACTCACGTCCATCAGGTCAGTGATGCCATCCTGCCGTCTCATCCTCTGTCGTCCCCTTCTCCTCCTGCCCCCAATCCCTCCCAGCATCAGTCTTTTCCAATGAGTCAACTCTTCACATGAGGTGGCCAAAGTATTGGAGTTTCAGCTTTAGCATCAGTCCTTCCAATGAACACCCAGGACTGGTCTCCTTTAGGATGGACTGGTTGGATCTCCTTGTAGTCTAAGGGACTCTCAAGAGTCTTCTCCAACACCACAGTTCAAAACCATCAATTCTTCGGCACTCAGCTTTCTCCACAGTCCAACTTTCACATCCATACATGACCAGTGGAAAAGCTGTAGCCTTGACTAGACGGACCTTTGTTGGCAAAGTAATGTCTCTGCTTTTGAATATGCTATCTAGGTTGGTCATAACTTTCCTTCCAAGGAGTAAGGGTCTTTTAATTTCATGGCTGCAATCACCATCTGCAGTGATTTTGGAGCCCCCTAAAATAAAGTCTGACACTGTTTCTACTGTTTCCCCATCTATTTCCCATGAAGTGATGGGACCGGATGCCATGATCTTAGTTTTCTGAATGTTGAGCTTTAAGCCAACTTTTTCACTCTCCTCTTTCACTTTCATCTAGAGGCTCTTTAGCTCCTCTTCACTTTTTGCCATAAGGGTGATATCATCTGCATATCTGAGGTTATTGATATTTCTCCTGGCAATCTTGATTCCAGCTTGTGCTTCGTATAGGTACTGTGTTATACAACAGATTTCTAGGGCTTAATCATCTTGCTTGACTGATACTTTATTCCCATTGATTAATAACTTCCCATTTCCTCTTTCACTCCCTAGCAACTACCATTTCATTCCTTGATTCTATGAACTTGACTGTTTTAGAGATCTCACATAAGTTGGGATCTCATATAAGTGGAATCATACACTATTTTGTCTTTCTGTAATTGGCTTGTTTCACTAAGCATAATATCCTCAAGATTTATGCATGTTGTGGCATATTGTAAAGTTTCCTTTTAAAAAAAAAAAAGGCTGAATAGTTAGTATCCATTGTATGTGTATACCACAGTTTCTTTACCCATTTGCTTGTCAGTGGACACTTAGGTTATTTTAGTATCTTGGGTATTATGAATACTGTTGTAATGAACACAGAAGTGCTGATATCTCTTCAAGATCCTGATTATAATTCTTTTGGATAAATATCCAGAAGTAAGATCGCTAGCTCATATGGCATTTCTAATTTTATTTATTTATTTTTTTGAGTAAACTGCATGGTGTTTTCCATAGCAATTTCACCATTTTTCATTCCCACCAATATTGTGCATGGGTTCCAACAGTTCAACTTCTTTACCAATACTTGTCTTTTGCTTTTTGGCTAATACCCTTCCTGACAAGTATGAGATGATAGCTCATTGTGGTTTTCATATGCATTTCCCTGATTATTAGTGATGTTAAACACCTTTTAATATGCCTGTTGCCTATTTGTATGGTTTCTTTGGAGAAATTACCATTTAAGTCTTTAGCCCATTCATAATAGGATTATTGTTAGTTATTATTCCTGTTCTTGTTGTTGCCATCATTTTACCTCTGAGTTATATGAGTTCCTTATATATTTTGGAAACTAATTCATTATAAGATATATGGTTTCCAGCTATTTTTTCCCATTCCATAGTCTTTTTACTCTATTGATTATTTTCTTTGCAATGCAGAAATTTTTTAGTTTAGCATAGTCCCTCTTGTTTATTTTTGCTTGTGTTGCCTTTGCTTTTGTTGATTTCATATCCACGAATTTTTGTCAATGCCAATGTCATGAAACTGCTTCTGTATTCTTCTACAAGTTTTATAGCTTGGAGTCTTATACTTTAATCGATTTCGAGGTGGTTTGTGTATGTGGTGTTAGATTAGGGTCCAATTTCAGTCTTGTGTGTGGTATGCAGTTTTCCCAGCACCATTTGTTGACAGAGAGACTACCCTTTCCTTTTGTGTATTGGCACCCTTGTCGAAGATCAGATGACCGTATATATGTGTGCGGATTTCTTTCTGAGCTCTCAATTCTTTTTTGTTGGTCTACAGGTCTGTCTTTAGCAGTGCCATGCTTTTTTCCCATTATTAATGTAGTATTGATAATATATTTGGAAATGAGGAAGTGTGATATTGTTAGCTCTGTTCTCTCTAATTTTTACATCTATGGTCTTTGTGGTTCCCTATGAACTTTAGAATTTTTTCCTATTTTTGCGAAAATGTCTTTGGAATTTTGATAGGGATTGCATTGAATCTGTATATCATTTTCAGTAGGATGGATATTTAAACAATACCAGATCTTCCAGCTTATGAACATGAGATGTCTTTCCATTTATTTGTCTCTTCTTTAATTTCTTTCATCAGTGTTTTATAGATTTCAGTGTACAAACCTTTTACCTACTTAGCTTATTCCTACATATTTTTTATTTTCTTTTTTTTTAATGCAATTGCTTTCCCAATTTCCTTTTCAAATAGTTCATTGTTAGTGTATAGAATTTCAACTTGTTTTTGTATGTTAATTTTGTATCCTGCAGCTTTACTGATTGTGTTTATTAGTCTAACAGTATTTAGGAGTCTTTAGGGTTTTCTATATACAAAATCATGTCATCTGGAAACTGAGAAAATTTTGCTTCTTTCTTCATGATTAGGATGCCTGTTGTTTTTTGTTGACTAATCACTCTGGCTAGAACTTCTAGAACTAGGTTAGAGAGAAGTAGCAAGTGTAGATATCCTTGCCATGTTCCTGATTTTAGAGGAAAAGTATGCAATTTTATACCATTGAGGTTGATTCTGGCCAATGCTTTTTCAGAATTTATTGAAATAATCTTGTGATATTTATCCCTTTTTCCTGTTAATGGGGTGAAAGTGAAAGTTTCTCAGTCATGTCCAACTCTTTGTGAGCCCATGGACTACGAAGTCAATGGAATTCTCCAGGCTAGAATACTGGAGTGGGTAGCCTTTCCCTTCTCCAGGCGATCTTCCCCACCCAGGGATCAAACCTAGGTCTCCCACATTGCAGGCAGATTCTTTACCAGCTGAGCCGCAAGGGAAGTCCTAATGTGGTTCAGTTCAGTTCAGTTCAGTCGCTCAGTCATGTCCGACTCTTTGCGACCTCATGAATTGCAGCACGCCAGGCCTCCCTGTCCATCACCAACTCCCAGAGTTCACCCAAACTCATGTCCATCGAGTTGGTGATGTCATCCAGCCATCTCATCCTCTGTCATCCCCTTTTCCTCCTGCCCCCAATCCCTCCCTGATTTAGAGTCTTTTCCAATGAGTCAACTCTTCGCATGAGGTGGCCAAAGTACTGGACTTTCAGCTTTAGCATCAGTCCTTCCAAAGAACACCCAGGGCTTATCTCCTTTCACATCAGTTGATTTTTTAATGTTGAACCATCATTGAATCTCAAAGATAAATACCACTTAGTCATGGTACATAATTTTTTTTAATATGCTTAGATTTAGCTTTCTAGTATTTTTTGGGTAGATTTTTGCATTTATATTCATCAGGGATATTTGCCTGTGTTTTTCTTTTCTTGTGGTATCTTTATCTGGCATTGGTATCAGGGGAATGATGGCCTCAAAAAATGAGTTTGGAAGTATTCTTTTCTCTTAAATTTTTGGAAGAGTTTCTTTCTACCATTTTATTTTCATTAGGTTTCCATTTTTTATCTTTGTCTCTCATTATACATGTAGAGACACACATTCCTGTTCCTTTTGACTGCATGGAAACTTGCCGAGTGGTGTGTGTGTGTGTGTGAAAAGCAATACATTTGCTGTGGTACTGAATCAAATCCCAGATGTATGCTTTTGAGTTCTTATAATAAAATTTAATGGTCTTGGCAGTTGAATGTTTGGCCTATCTGAGGGGACAATAGCACATGGAGAGAACAAACAAACAAATACTTTGACCATTACAGCTACCTTTGGATTCCTCTGCCAGAAATATTATTTTTCAGAAGTTCTTTGTCATATGAACTATTGTAACCATTGTTGACCATCTATAAATAGGAATGTGTGAATAATTTAATATCTAAAGATTTTTGCCTAAAGTGTTCTCTTTTAAGAAAAGTGAATCTTCACTTAGTCAACTTATATTACTCTTGCACCATCAGTATTACCACTATAAAATGCATTTCCTATGTAGTATTTATCTTCAAGTGAAATGACTGCAAATGGGACTTATAGGTTGCTAACCTTATGTGATATAAGCAAATTAAGGTCACTTTCCATCTCCATTTTTGTTCCTTTTTGCAATTGCCATATAGCAGGCCAAAATGAAAAGGAAGGAAGGAAAGCCAAGAAAAAGCCAGTGAAAGTGCCCTTTTGGGACATAAGCTTGATTTACTTAGAGAACTATTTGATATGCCTGAATGCTACCATTAATATCATGTTTATTCATTGAGAGGAAGAAACAACAACAGCTCTAGGTTAAAAGTATATTCATATTTATTTCCTTCTATGACAAACAAACTAAAAAAGTGCACCTTTTTAAAATAGAGAAAAATTGTTTTCAACCTTTAGGTAATATTTATCAATTCTCTGAGAAAAGTTATTAACTTTTTAAAAGAAAAACCATGCATAAATATTTTAAAAATTCCTGTATTGTGATATTAATTTTGTTTAAAAATTCCTCTTCATTTAGAAGCAATAGTTATATGTATATATTTCACAGAAGTTTACTAAAAGGTTCTGTGAGAAAAGCATGGGTATATTTGCAGGAAATTTTCTCCCCAAATAGCTTTCCTCTTTGTCCATGGAATTCTCCAGGCAAAAATACTGGCGTGCATAGCCATTCCCTTTTCCAGAGAATCTTCCCAACCAGGGATCAAATCTGATCTCCTGCACTGCAGATTCTTTACTGTCTAAGCCACCAGGGAAGCCCAGAAATACCTTCAGTTCAGTTCAGTCACTCAGTTGTGTCCGACTCTCTGAGACCCCATGAATTGCAGCATGCCAGGACCCCCTGTCCATCACCAACTCCTGGAGTTCACCCAAACCCATGTGCATTGAGTTGGTGATGCCATCCAGCCATCTCATCCTCTATTGTCCCCTTCTCCTCCTGCCCCCAATCCCTCCCAGCATCAGGGTCTTTTCCAATGAGTCAATTCTTTGCATGAGGTGGCCATAGTATTGGAGTTTCAGCTTTAGCATCAGTCCTTCCAAAGAACACCCAGGACTGGTCTCCTTTAGGATGGACTGGTTGGATCTTCTTGCAGTGCAAGGGACTTGCAAGAGTCTTCTCCAACACCACAGTTCAAAAGCATCAATTCTTCAGCACTCAGCTTTCTCCACAGTCCAACTCTCACATCCATACATGACCAGTGGAAAAACCATAGCCTTGACTAGATGGACCTTTGTTGCCAAAGTAATGTATTTGCTTTTGAATATGCTATCTAGCTTGGTCATAACTTTCCTTCCAAGGAGTAAGCGTCTTTTAATTTCATGGCTGCAATCACCATCTGCAGTGATTTTGGAGCCCCCCAAAATAAAGTCTGACACTGTTTCCACTGTTTCCCCATCTATTTCCCATGAAATGATGGAACCAGATGCCATGATCTTTGTTTTCTCAATGTTGAGCTTTAAGTCAACTTTTCCACTCTCCTTTTTCACTTTCATCAAGAGGCTTTTTAGTTCCTCTTCACTTTCTGCCATAAGGGTGGTGTCATCTGCATATCTGAGGTTATTGATATTTCTCCTGTCAATCTTGATTCCAGCTTGTGCTTCTTCCAGTCCAGCGTTTTTCATGATGTACTCTGCATAGAAGTTAAATAAGCAGGGTGAGAATATACAGCCTTGACGTACTCCTTTTCCAATTTGAAACCAGTCTGTTCATGTCCAGTTCTGACTGTTGCTTCTTGACCTGCATACAGGTTTCTCAAGAGGCAGGTCAGGTGGTCTGGTATTCCCATCTCTTTCAGAATTTTCCACAGTTTCTTGTGATCCACACAGTCAAAGGCTTTACCTTGCATGATTTAAAGAAGGAGAATTGGATAGTAATGATATTATATCTTACTAGAAAAAAAAGTCAAGATAAAATTTAACAGAACAAGGTGGATCTCTATTGGTTGCCTAATATAAAGAGAAGTAGTGAATCAGGACTGTATTTGGCTGCAAGAACAAGTAAGCTTGGAGTTTTCCTTGTGACTCAGGTAGTAAAGAATCTGCCTGCATTGCAAGAGACCTGGGTTTGATCTCTGGGTTGAAAGACCCCCTGGAGAAGGGAATGGAAACCCATTCCAGTATTCCAGCCTGGAAAGTCCCAAGGACAGAGGAACCTGGTGGGGTACAGTCCATGGGGTTGCAAAGAGTCAGACACTACTGAGTGACTAACTCACTGTTTCACTTTTTTGCAAGTAAACTTGACTACTATGGCTTAAATATGTTTTAATTTTTTCTCACAAAATAGGATATCTGGAGGTTGATAGCTCATGTTAGTACTTCTTGATAATTTTTTCAGAGGTGCATATTATTTTCATCTGTGTGTTCTCCATGTGTTGTATTTTGTTCTCATAATTATTACATGTGTGCCAAGTTGCTTCAGTCATGTCCAACTCTTTGCAATTCTATGGGCCATAGCTACTCTGTCCATGGAATTCTCCAGGCATGAGAACTAGAGTGGGTTGCCATTTCCTCCTCCAGGGGATCTTCATGACCCATGGATCGAACCTGTGTCTCTCACATCTCCTGCATTGGCAGGCAGACTCTTTACCATCAGTGCCAACTGGGAAGCCCATAGTTATTACATTATAATCCTCAAATGGCTGCTGGACCTCAAAGCATTTTTATCCACTTTTTAGGCACGGATGAAGGGGAAAAACAGTGGTGAAAGGGGGAAAAGAGAGAGAGAGATACATCAGCTGAGAGTGTCCCTTTTACTGGGAAAACAAAAATCGTTCTGGAAACCTTACCCAGTAGTTTTATTTAGATTTTATTTGTTACGACTATGAACTGTGGTGTTGGAGAAGACTCTTGAGAGTCCCTTGGACTGCAAGGAGATCCAACCAGTCCATTCTGAAGGAGATCAACCCTGGGAATGATGCTAAAGCTCAAAGTCCAGTACTTTGGCCACCTCATGCGAAGAGCTGACTCATTGGAAAAGACTTTGATGCTGGGAGGGATTGGGGGCAGGAGGAGAAGGGGACGACCCAAGATGAGATAGCTGGATGGCATCACTGACTCGATGGATGTGAATCTGAGTGAACTCCGGGAGTTGGTGATGGACAGGGAGGCCTGGCGTGCTGCGATTCATGGGGTTGCAAAGATTTGGACCCGACTGAGCGACTGAACTGAACTGAACTGATGCCATGTTTTACTTTTAGATGCAATAGAAAGTTCTCTAGTGGGGAAGTTAAGAGAAGAGGTGATTGGGATGATATTTAGTGAGTCTACTGAACAGATTAACTTTCACCCTTGATACCAAGCAAAGTTATGTACTAAAGAAGAAATGTTCCTGAACTTAAATTCAAATCTTCTAATCTTCAAATCACTTATATAAATAAATACTCAATATAACTTTAATCCAACAATAAATATCTATTATTTGTCCTTTCTCAATAACTAACTTGATTCTGAAATTAAAATAATTAATATATTACTAGAGTAAGTTAGAAAATTTGACTCTGTCAAATGATAATCACAACTATTACTAGGTACCTAAAATATGCCAGATATTTTAAATTATTAAATAAATAAAATTATTAAAATAAGAACATAAGGGGGTATTTGTATATCTAGTTGTGATACAAAGAAAATTGATCTAGAGAAGTTAAATAACTTGCCTAACACCCATAGCTTAAAGAAGTGGACTTTGGATTTCAACCTAGTGCTGACTCAGAGCTAACAGCTGACTTCCATATCAATTTTATTGAGTAATAAACACTACAAATTAGTGATACATTTAACACAGTTTGATTGCACAAAGATTATTTTGTTTCAGACCATCACCTATACTTAGACTCAGTTCTGAACTGGACCTTTTAAAATTTCTACATCTCATTTAAGCTGTATCTTTTATAAGTTTATCCGCTTTTATAGAGAGATGTCATTTTACTCTACCTTAAAATTATGTATTAGTAAAGATCAATAAGAAACATGGAGTTTACATTTAATTTGATTCAAAGACTCAAGTTATAAGAATATCACTTCTGTGAAAGAATTTCAGAGATCCTATGACACAAGGAAAGGGTTTTTATTTGTTTTATTCTTAGCTGCAGAAGAATGCTGTAATTTCCTCTTGTCAAATGGGTATAATTCCATTAATATGACAAGGACTTAACCCAAACTGGGAATATTGGGAATCAATATCCCTTTTTTTTTTTTTTTTGCTTAGTCTGAAAACTTTGCATTAATCTTTGACTTTTTTTTTCACACCTCGTATTTGATCTGCCAACAAATCTTAACTCTACTTTCAAAATATATTAAAACTCAATCATTTATCTCCAAAATTCACTGCTTCCATCCTGTTCCAAGTTACTGCTTTCTCTATCTGAATTACTGCAGTAGCCTCTTAAATGACTTTCCTGTTTTTACCCTTGACCCTCACCCTTCTGTCCTCAAAAGAGAAACTAGAAGGATCTAGTTAAAATGGAAATGAGACCATGTCACCCCTCTGCTTTCAACCTTCAGCAGCCCCATCCCAAGCACTATAAAAACCAATCTTTACAGCCTGAAAAGCCCTGTGTAATCTAGCCCACAGTGATTCTTTGATCTTACCTTCTCCCTTTCTTTCCTTCTCTTTGCTTTAGCTGTAAGCGCTGCTTTTAACGTCTTAAACTAGTCAGGTATTGTCCCATCTCAGGGCCTTTGCTTTGCTTTTCTTGCTATCTGGGCTGTTCTTTCCCAGGTATTGGCATTTCTAACTCTGTTATTTCTTTTAGGTCCTTACTCAAAATCCATGTCTACCAGTAGGCTTTTCCTGTACCTTATTTAAAATTTCAATACTCTTCCTTTAATTTTATGTTTACCTTTGTACCTTTGGTACAATATCAAACATTCTATCTCATGTTGAAAAGCGGACATTTTAATCTGTTTGTCTTCTACCTAGTCCAAGTTCTTAGAACCTTCTAAGAACATAAAAGATTCCCAATAAATGTTTGTTGATAGAATGAACAAACAAGTGAATAAATGAATGTGCAAGTCAATAAAAAATCAATCTGTTAGTATTTAAGTTTTTCTCAGCTTGTTAGTTAAAATCTCTGTGGCTATTAAACCATTTACATGATTTTAAAAAATTTGTTGCATCTGTTATACCTCAATATCAATATTAACTGTCTAGAGAGGATGTAGTATATTATTTTAGATTCTTGATCCTGAGATTTCATTTGACCTTGAAATCTTTCAGTTAGTGAAACTGGAAGGATGTTTTAGAACTTTCATATGACTTTTGAAAACTCTGCCATGGATTACATTTCTACTTTTTTTTCAAGATTTATTTTAGCTTGTTAAAATATTTTGTGTTAATTATTTTATACTTTCATTTTTATTATGCAAAATTATTCAGAATAAAACATGCATATTCTAAAAAAAAGGGTAACATGCGGACAGTGTTGCAAAACTCCAGGTGGGAGCTGTGACTGTCATGTAAAAATGACATATGTAAAAGTTATAAAATATACAACTGAAGTGTTTGAAGGAGAAAGGTGTCATTTGGGGGAGATTTATTCTCAAAGTCATAAGGAAAAAAATGGGAAGGGATCCCACCTGTTTCTTCTAGAGGTTCTCATTGCATTGCCATGTTTAATGGCAATTTATGTGCTGTATTACAAACAATTTAAATTTTTTAAAAAAAGGCAAGTGCTTACCTTCTGGAAAATAGACCAGTTAGGAAAATGATGCACAGTTGCAGAGTTAAATCTGTTCATTTTGTCATTAGAACCACTTAAGTTCACAAACAGTGATATGGGAAGGGACATAAAAGAAGTCCTTCTTTTGATTTGCCTGACATATGTGAAAAAATCTTTAAAAATATATACATTTATTCTTTTTCAAGATAAAATTAATCACTAGTAAAAATGCACACATTTTAAGTGTACAGTTTCATGACTTTTGACAAATGCACACAGCCACCCATGTGAAGAACAGACATTGCCATCATCCCAGAAAGTATCTTCCAGTCTTTTCGCTATGAATCTTCTCCTTTATCCAGAGACAAACACTTTTTGATTTTTAAAGCTGTTGATTTGGTTTTATATAATATTGTCCTTCGTGTTAATGGAACTGTGTTTTATTTTCAGTTTATTCTGCTAAGCATAACGTTTGTTAGACTTATTCATGTTGTGTCTATCAATATATTTTTTATTGCCAAATAATACTCCACTGCATAAACGTACTAAAATTTGTCCAATCCCTTCTTGATGGAATTTGAGTTTCCAGTTTTTGCTACGTATGAGTAAAGCTTAGTGAATATGTGTTTTTATTTTTTGGTAAAAGTCTAGGGATAGAATTTCTAAAACAGGGAACAAGGGCATATTTATAATTTTATAAGTGTCAAAACTTTCTCCAAAGTTGGGGTATTATTTTACACTTCAAACTATCTATTTATTATTGTTTTTAAAACCATACAGACTTGTGCAGTTTTTAACAGAAGGTCATTTGGGGAGCTTAGATTAGGTGCCAATGTCATACTTTACATACATTAAGTGGTGTCTGAATACCTACAGTATTTTCTCCTGAGAAAGAAAGTTGCAATGTTTCTGATTTTCTGATGATCAGCTATGACAAAGAATGTTTTAAAAGTCTGCATTAAGCTACTTATTAAGTCAGTCATAAAACCACCCACTTAATAAATAAGAAGATAAGAAAGTTCTAGGGGCTTCCCTGGTGGCTCAGGGATAAAGAATCCACTTGCCAATGCAAGGGACACAGTTTCCATCCTTGGTTAGGGAAGACCCCACATGCCTCAGGACAGCTAAACCCGAGCACCACAACTACTGAACCAGTGCTCTAGAGCCCTGCTGCACAACAAGAGAAACCGCCACAAGGAGAAACCCACACACTGGAGCTGGAGAGTAACCCCTGCTCTCCACACCAGGAGAGGGCCTGTGTGCAGTGCCAAAGATCCAGAGCAACCAGAAATAAAGAAATAAATCTTTTAAAAAGTGTTTAAAAATAAATAAAAATACAACTTTACTGGAAAAAGAAAGTTATAAACTATGGCTATCATAGAAATTAGTAAGTCTGCTTATAATTTGAGCTCACCATTTCAATTTTTCCCCCAACTTATGTGTGTGTGTGTGTATCTAAATAGATCTATATAACAGTCTTTATTATTTGTGCTTCTAGGCACTTCTCTAAATTCATTACAGGGTGGATATCACATCCATTCCCTGAATAAACAAAACTCTTCTTCAGTAGGATGCAAGCAGCAGTCTTAAAACCATTTTTATTACATATATGTAAAAAAAAAAAAATCCTTAAATAATCTGCTTGTCCCCCTTGTGCAGGGGCCAGGCTAATCTTCTCTGTACTGTTTCAGTTTTAGTATATGTGTTCCCTACTAAACTTTTAAAATTCATCAAGCCCAAAATATATTGTGACAAACCGCCTTTAATTTTTCCCACCCACGTTTTATAGATTTTAATATTCTAAGTTTTTCACGCATCAAAATTTTGTTTTTTAAGAGTTTTATTTAACATCTTAAAGAGCATAAAAATTTCTGAAACCCCTCTCCCCTCTCTTTGAAAAAGGGAGTTATATTTTGAAAGAAGTTTAAAAGGAGCTCCATTCTGGAAGAACTTAAAATCAATTCTGAATTTACTGTCTAGAATACCAGGCAAAAATCCATCATCCTCAACCTTTACAGTAGGTTGTGAAGCTAACAGTAAGCTTCCTAAAATGCATGTACTTTCACAATCCTATTCTTATTGAAAATGTTTTTCCTCAGAAACATACTTGTGTTTGAGAAAAAATAACTACAGGGTAAAAATTTTTGAGAGGAAGTTGAAAACAGGTACCATGGAAAATATTATTATTGATTTTCTTTTTTATAAATGTGTTTGGCAGTGAATGTGAACTGAGCTGTCCAGTGTAAGCATCCAGAAAATTTTCCCCCATTGGTAATATAGTAGAGTTCTCTTTCAGTAAACATTTGCTTTCGAAAATCATAAAACGTCAGTTTTGGCCAACTGCATCAGTCCTTATTCTGCCATCTGTAAAAAATTTAGTCTTTGCCTTTTTGAATGACCCTTTAAAAATATACAAGACCTAATTCTATCCTTTACTCTCATAAAAGTTCCACTGGACTCCAGCGGGAACATTTTAAAGTTAAGTTCTGAGGAATAAGGACATTTCATAATGCCTTCTTGTGAGAACTTCCCCGGCAGAACTTGGCCAACTCATTCCTCCAGTGAGTGTTCTATGATATTACAAATTTTAGAGCTTCAAAATAGACTCCATCCTATAAAGCAATTATGCTTATTGCAGATAGATATACACGCACATACATCCACACACACACATATGTATACATATTTATCTATCTCAATGTGACCATAAAATTCTAATGTGATGAACGTTCAAAGTGGTTGACTCTTGGTACACTGAGGAGCTACCCAACTTTGTCCGTCGTTCATTGATCAGTAGGTAGGTTTGTTCTTGCTACCTTACCTGTGCTTTTCTAGTGCTTTATTATAAAAACAAACAAACAAAAAATATTTTATGAATAGTTAGTGTGTGCCAGAGCTAACCTAAAATTCTACATACATTATTTCACTTACTTTTGTGAAGTAGGAACTATCATTCCTGATTCACTGTGGAGAAACAGGATGGCTAAAAGTCTACTAGACTCAAACAGCAGAGCTAGTATCTCTGACCGCAAAGCCGTGGGTCTTAACTGCTGCCTACTTTGCATTATATTGTACTCCTGTCCTTTATACACCCTTTTTAAAACAAAGGGAAGGTCATTGTTTTGAGGGGCCTTGTTTACTTACCTGTCTCTCTAATGAGGACTGACTAGCTTGAGACAGGGTTCTTGTCTTCTTTATCTTTATATTGCTAAAGCAAGATCCATAGGAATTTAATAAATACATCTTAAATTTAAAAGTTATCTTTCTGATTTAGATTTCACCCCCTGGTGGTGCAGAGGTTAAAGCGTCTGCCTGCAATGTGGGAGACTTGGGTTCGATCCCTGGGTCAGGAAGATCCACTGGAGAAGGAAATGGCAACCCACTCCAGTATTCTTGCCTGGAGAATCCCATGGATGGAGGAGCTTGGTGGGCTACAGTCCAGGGGTCGCAAAGAGTCGGACACGACTGAGCAACTTCACTTTCACTTTCACTAGGATAGAAAATATAACCCCCCAAATGTCATTCCCAAATCCCAGCATTCAGAAATAACTGAATAAATATTTGATAAATAAGTGAAATCCAAAAAAATATTAGAAACACTTATAGTCTACTTTTGTTTCTAATACATTTGTATAACAATGGCACACTCTAAGTATTTAATTGGTTGATATTAATTAAGCCTGGTTAGGGCAGGATGGTTGAAGACTATCATAAAGCTGGTAGATGAAAAAGAGGGAAACAACAAATGTTTCAATGATAAAAGTATTTTAATATCACAATATAAACTTCTGGAAGTAGTATTTTATTTGAGAATATACATATTTGAGTAAATTCATTTGGAACTGTTAAACTGATCAGAGATATATCAATAGATGAATAGATAAAGAAGTTGTGCCATATATACAGACAAACACATTGGAATATTACTTAGCCATAAAAAATGAAATTTTGTTATTTGTGACAGCCTGGATGAACCTGGAGGGTATTGTGTTAAGTGAAAGAAGATAGAGAAAGACTTTGTCTTTCTCTAGCATATGATCTCATGTATATGTGGAATATAAAAAACAAAACAAAAAAACAGACTCACAGATACAGAAAACAAACCAGTGATTGCCAGAGGGGAGAGGGCTAGGGGGATATATGGAATAGGTAAATGAGATTGAGATACAAACTTCCATCCTTAAAATAAATAAGTCACAGGAATGTAATGTATAGCACAGGAAATACAGTCAATAATATAGTAATTCAGTAGGTGGGCAGATTGTAAGTACATCCATCATGGTGATCTCTTTGTAATGTATTAAAAAATTAAATCACTATGTTGTATTCCTGAAACTAATGTGATATTGTATGTCAATTATGACTCAACAAAATTACCTCAGATGAGAAACACATCTCAGGACTAACTAAAAAAAAAAAACTTTTTGTCTGTATGCTGCTTAAATAGGACCTTATGTAAGTGCTGTAATTAAAAGCAGTTTATTGGTGAAAGTCTAGCCCCTAGTGGACAGGACTCTCTGGTACACACCCACATACCAAACTAGTTACGAACAGCATGAAGAGACACCTGCTTAAAGCTCAAGGGTTTCAGAATGAAATAGTCTTCAAGACTCTTGATGTTCATATTTTGTTCTTTTATCTTTTATTCATAAAAGAGGCCAAAATTTTATATCTGGCTTATTAGCACTTCATAGTATTTCAATGAATACTAAGACTTTTCGAGTCCAGTCTCAATTATTTTTTTCAAGCAGTGGTTTTCTTGGCTTCTTGGGGAGTAAAAGAATAAAATTTCTTTCCTTCCCTTCCCTTCCTCCCCTTTTTCTGTTCTTTTCACTATTGATAGCCAACATTTAGGCAAAATCCCATGGATGGAGGAGCCTGGCAGGCTGCAGTCCATGGGGTCACTGAGGGTCCGACACGACTGAGCGACTTCCCTTTCACTTTTCACTTTCCTGCATTGGAGAAGGAAATGGCAACCCACGCCAGTGTTCTTGCCTGGAGAATCCCAGGGACGGGGGAGCCTGGTGGGCTGCTGTCTGTGGGGTCGCACAGAGTTGGACATGACTGAAGTGACTTAGCAGCAGCAGTAGCAGCATTAGGCAACATTACTCTTTTCTTTGAGGATAGATTTAGGTTACAGTTATAACTTTATACCCAACACACACACACAGACACATACCCACACATCATAAGTCGTTTATTTCTTTAAAAATTAAAAGTACTCTATAGTCGCTTTTCTCTTTTATGAGTAAGTATGAAATGTGAAAAAAGAGATAAGAATACAAAAATTAAACACTCAAATAAAATAGAGATGAACATACTTTTGTGAATGAAATAACACCTGATATATAGTATCCAGTCAGAAAGCTGTGTTTCTTAAGCTTACAAAATGCTTTTCATTGTAAGTCTTGTCACTAAACACACTCTATGATTCAGGGAAGCTATAATTAGATTTCTCTAATCATCCTGATGATCTTAGATGTTTGCTTAGTTTTAAAAACTAAACCCAGAAAGACTGAATTTACATTTCAAATATATATTTCAGTATAGCCAATTCTGCTCTGTGTGTTCCAGGGCTTATGGAAGAAATCAGTTAGCTGTATAACACTCAGAACTTTTGTCAATGACACACAAAAAATTAGAAATCTGATAAAATGGTAGCACTGTTTCAAACATATTAAGTGGTTAAGAAATACATAAATGCTTCACCTTGAAATAAAACCTGATGTTTGCTTGTGGGTGTCAGAAGGGTTGTAGCTTGCGAGTTACTGTGAAGTGGTAGAATGAGAATTATCTGAAATCAGATGGCAAGTTCTAATAACAGATGTGAATGGGTGTGGCTCATAACCCAGGCTGGTGAACTGAGGTAGCTGGCAGATGTTTGAGTGTGTTTATGTATTTCTGTGTAGTTTGGATCAACTGGGTGTGTTTTCTGCATTCATCCAGTATGATTCATGGACAAAATGGTGGAGAAGCAAACATTAAATTTTCCTTGTTTACAAATTGTCCCTACTATATCAAATGTATCAGAACAAATTCCCATTTTCCAAACAATAGCAGAGCTGTCTGTATTCTTCTTGAAGACCTAAAATATTAGAAAAATGACTCATTTGAAATGAGAACTATTTAATGTTTAAGAAACGGTATGAGTCTGTCATACAGAGTGAAGTTAATGGACACGTGGACTCAGTAGGAGGGAGGGTGGGATGAACTGGAAGAGTAGCATTAACATATATACACTACCATGTGTGAAATAGATAGCTAATGGGAAGCTTCTGTGTATCCCAAGATTTCTGCTCGGTGCTCTGTGATGACCTAGAGGGGTCAGATGGGGTGGGCTGAGAGGGAGGCTCAAGAGGGAGGGGTATATGTGTACATATAGCTGATTCATGTTGCTGTACAGCAGAAACTAACACAACATTGTAAAACAATTATACTCCAATAATAAAAAAGAATTTGTATGAAACATAGTTTATAAGCGGTTGTAGATTTTATTAGTGCCTGTGTAGGTACAGGTTTTGGATGCTATCATCATTGGCACAATTAAATTCATTTATTCCATGCTGCTTTAAGTTATTTTGTGGGTTTGGTACCATGAGAGTTAAGCAGCAATGGTTTTTAGTTCTCTGGAGTTTATGCTTCCTAAAATTCAGCAGAAATCTGTTGGGGAAAACGGACTGCAGACGTTCTTTAAATTTTAGTTTTTATAGATGTGAAGATGGAACACATAATTTAGATAATAAAAGGAAGGTGGATTTGTCTCTTTGGGGAGTTGGAATTAGTTTTATCAATGTTAAAATTTTAGATGACTAAAAACAGAAATTTTAAATGGATTTCCAAGTTATAAAAATATAACTATCTATTATTCAGTGCATGTGGTCAAAATAAAATACCATAAAAGAACATTTGATTTTCTCCCCCATAGTTATACTTAAGTTCTGAATTCAATAAATCAGTACCCAGATAACTTCAAAGCCAAAACCCAGAATCATTCTTAATCTCCACCTATCTCTCATCTCCACCTTCACATCCATCCCAAGCCTGGCAGTTCTACCTCTAAAATCAGTCAGAATCTGCCCATTTCCGCTGTTAGAATCATCTCTCACCTGACTACAGTAGCCTCTCAGCAACTCTGTGTTCCTCTTTTTTCTCTTCTATAATCCAGTCTCTGCCCAGATGCTAAGGTTACTATTTAGAATTATAAATTAGACCATATCCTTCCTCATGCTAACTTTCCAATGGCTTCTCGTCTCATTTATAATAAAGTCTAAGTTCAACCAGTGTCTACAAGGCTCTAAATAATCTTTAGAGCCCTTAATCTGGCTCTTATTGTATCTTTGACATCATTTCTCATTTTTGGTTCCTGCCACACACAACTTCTGTGTAGCTGAAACCCTTGTGTTATAAGAAAATTCCATTAGCTACCTTATTTCACACATTGTAGTATATATATGTTAATGCTACTCTTCCAGTTCATCCCACCCTCCCCTTCCCCCTACTGTGTGGCCTTCTTTCTGCTCCTTGACACCAGCTCTTTCCTCTGCTGGAAAGTAGTCAACTTAGTTTTCACAGAACAATCTTCTTACTCAGAGCTCAGCTTCCCTACCATGACCTTGCCCCTGTATCCACCTATTGAATCACCGCATTTTATTTTCCACACCTCTATTACTTTATGTATTTTCTTGATCATTTTTTTTGTATATGTGTTTGTATTTTCTCTAGAACTAATGTTGCATGGGAGGTTAGCTTTCTTGGTCAGTATAATATCCCTGGTATATCTTCTAATGCATGACACTTGGGTACTTAATATATACTTGTGAAATGAATGAATTGAGGTTGAAAAAATAGAAGGGGATTTTTTCCCTAAAGAAGAAGCAGAGTTTGTGTTTTATAATGTAAATGATATCAGACTTTAAAAAGTAGTATTGAACCTATGTGGTTGCTTCAACCTAATTAATATGAATTAGTGATGGTTAAGCACTCACAGATGACTTATGTGTCCAACACACTCTCCTCTTTTTTTTTTTTTCATATATCAACTCATTTAATTCTTACAATTACTCTTTTGAGGTAAGCATTATGATCCCAAATCTAAAAGATGGGAAAATTGTGTTCCCAGGGTGGTGCAGATGGTAGGATTGGGATCTGAACTTAGGCAGTTCTACTAGAAAGTCAGTTGGCTTAGTCACTGTGCTATCTCCACAGAAAGGGCTTCTGATCATGTAGTAAGTCATGCTTTCTTACTATGTAAGCTACTGCTTGGCACCTAGTACAGCCCAGAACCTCTAAGGTTTTTGTTTGTTTGTTTGTTTGTTTAAGTATAAGAAGGCTAACAATCAGTTGAATATAAGAACTATTACACACAAACTATGACACACAAACACAATAGCAAAGAAAAGAAAGAAAATGATTTTACTGAACTCTTAAAAGAACCTTAAATATGAAGCAATATACTGATCAGCAATATATGGATTTTTTTTTTGTAAATAACCAGTCAAGCTTACTCTGGATCAGGCATTGACTATCTTTTTTTTTATTTTTTTATCTGACTTATAGTTATTAGGAAAGACATCTGGAAAGTGGCTTGAAATTTGTTTTAGAACTCATGATGCCAACTTACTAGAGGCTAACAGTGCAGAAACAAAACAAACAAGCAAGCAAAACCACTGTGACTTTCAGAAAGTACAGTAGAAGGAAAGTACTGGATAGAAACACATCTCTGATTAAGAAAGGAATGCCAAAACCTGGGAAGGAACTAGAATCTACTGAGTCTACTGAGTCAAAGTACAGTGCAAGGAATCAGAGGATAAAATTTTTGTCTTTCTCCTTCAGCTTACAATAAGCCAACTGTATGTCTGAGTCTCAGTTATGAAATATGTGAACAGTAATATTGTATTACATTTAACAGCTTCCTGTGTGGAATAGGACACTGGAGTAGGTATCCTCTTAGAGAATATTCTAACTTTCATGGACATGATGATAATATTTTGTGGCTCAGAAGCAAAGGAATGGAAAAACAGCTATGACATTAATGTGAACAGAATTGGCAAAGGATATACACTAATTCTTCAAGTGGGTGAAGCCTTGAGAATTAATCTTTATTGGCAGGCACAATTTATGTATAAAATCAATGGGAGAAACCCACTAACAACTTCTGGGGCTGTAGAATTATAAAACTGTGTACCAGGTGTTTTGTCTTGTTCTTTTAATTTCAAAATTTGAAATTGCAAAGAGACAATAAAATGTGTTTTAATATATCTTCATTTCCTGCTTTACTAGAGTTTTAGACCTAAGGAATTAAATTCATCATAAGAAATTAAATATTGAAAAAATTGACATTATTCTACACTGGTTTCATATTAGCAAATGAATTATTATCCCCACTGAATGGAAATGTGGAGCTAAACTACTCTGCATATAAAGGAAGGGAATACTTAAAAATTTTCCTAGTATGTTGAGGAGATGGCACTTTGAGAGTTTAAAATGTGGAATAGAGGGGGATATCCAACTTTGGCATATGGCCAAGGAACTTCTAAAAGTAGTAATTCATGAATTCACTTTTTAATTATTCCCCTATCTACACTTTTCTATGATCTTTTCCTATTTTACCTAAAATTTTAATAACATTTACAAACCACATTCTGTTTTGAGGAGTAAAAGATAAGAACTCAAGTAGTATGGAAAGAAGATAGCAGCTATAGAAAGCATTGAGTTCAGGTCAGTTCAGTCGCTCAGTCATGTCCAACTCTTTGCAACGCCATGGACCACAGCACGCCAGGTTTCCCTGTCCATCATCAACTCCCAGAGTTTACTCAAACTATGTCCATGGAGTCGGTAATGCCATCCAACCATGTCATCCTCTGTCATCCCCTTCTTCTCCTGCCCTCAATCTTTCCCACGATCAGGGTCTTTTCAAATGAGTCAGCTCTTTCCATCAGGTGGCCAAAGTATTGGAGTTTCAGCTTCAACATCAGTCCTTCCAATGAACACCCAGGACTGATCTCCTTTAGGATGGACTGGTTGGATCTCCTTGCAGTCCAAGGGACTCTCAAGAGTCTTCTCCAACAACCACAGTCCAAAAGCCTCACATCTTCGGCACTCAGCTTTCTTTATTTTTTATTTCTTTATTTTTATTATTTTATTTTATTTTTTTTACTTTACAATACTGTATTGGTTTTGCCATACATCAACATGAATCCACCATGGGTGTACATAAGTTCCCACTCCTGAACCCCCCTCCCACCTCTCTCCCCATACCATCCCTCTGGGTTATCCCAGTGCACCAACCCCAAGCATCCTGTATCCTGCATCAAACCTAGACTGGCGATTCTTTTCTTATATGATATTATACATGTTTCAATGCCATTCTCCCAAATCATCCTGCTCTCTCCCTCTCCCACAGAGTCAAAAAGTCTGTTCTGTACATCTGCGTCTCTTTTGCTGTCTCGCATACAGGGTTATCGTTACTATCTTTCTAAATTCCATATATATGTGTTAGTATACTGTATCGGTGTTTTTCTTTCTGGCTTACTTCACTCTGTATAATCGGCTCCAGTTTCATCCACCTCATTAGAACTGATTCAAATGTATTCTTTTTGATGGCTGAGTAATACTGCATTGTGTACCACAGCTTTCTTATCCATTCATTTTCAGCTTTCTGTAGAGTCCAACTCTCACATCCATACATGACTACTGGAAAGACCATAGCCTTGACTAGATAGATGGACCTTTGTTGGCAAAGTAATGTCTCTGCTTTTGAGTATGCTATCTAGGTTGGTCATAACTTTCCTTCTAAGGAGTAAGGGTCTTTTAATTTCATGGCTGCAATCACCATCTGCAGTGATTTTGGAGCCCCCCAAAATAAAGTCTGACACTGTTTCCATTGTTTCCCCATCTATTTCCCATGAAGTGATCTTAGTTTTCTGAATGTAGAACTTTAAGCCAACTTTTTCACATTCCTCTTTCAATTTCATCAAGAGGCTCTTTAGTTCTTCTTCACTTTCTGCCATAAGGGTGGTGTCATCTGCATATCTGAGGTTATTGATATTGCTCTCAGCAATCTTGATTCCAGCTTGTGCTTTCTCCAGCCCAGCATTTTTCGTGATGTACTCTGCATATAAGTTAAATAAGCAGGGTGACAATATACAGCCTTGTCATACTCCTTTTCTGATTTGGAACCAGTCTGTTGTTCCATGTCCAGTTCTAACTGTTGCTTCCTGACCTGCATGCAGATTTCTCAAGAGGCAGGTCAGGTGATCTGGTATTCCCATCTCTTTCAGAATTTTCCACATTTTATTGTGATCCACACAGTCAACGACTTTGGCATGATCAATAAAACAGAAGTAGATGTTTTTCCTGGAACTCTCTTGCTTTTTCGATGATCCAGTGGATGTTGGTAATTTGATCTCTGATTCCTCTGACTTTTCTAAAACCAGCTTGAACATCTGGAAGTTCACAGTTCATGTATTGCTGAAGCTTGGCTTGGAGAATTTTGAGCATTACTTTACCAGTGTGTGAGATGAGTGCAATTGTGCAGTAGTTTGAGCATTCTTTGTCATTGCATTTCTTTGGGATTGGAATGAAAACTGACCTTTTCCAGTCCTGTGGCCACTGCTGAGTTTTCCAAATTTGCTGGCATATTGAATGCAGCACTTTCACAGCATCATCTTTCAGGATTTGAAATAGCTCAACTGGAATTCTATCACCTCCACTAGCTTTGTTTGTACGGATGCTTCTTAAGGCCCACTTGACTTCACATTCCAGGATGTCTGGCTCTAGATGAGTGATCACACCATCGTGATTATCTGGGTCTTGAAGATCTTTTTTGTACAGTTCTTCTGTGTATTCTTGCCACGTCTTCTTAATATCTTCTGCTTCTTTAGGTCCATACCATTTCTGTCCTTTATCGAGCCCATCTTTGCATGAAATGTTCCCTTGGTATCTCTAATTTTCTGGAAGTGATCTCTAGCCTTTCCCATTCTATTATTTTCCTCTATTTCTTTGCACTGATCACTGAGGAAGGCTTTCTTATCTCTCCTTGCTATTCTTTGGAACTCTGCCTTCAAATGTGTGTATCTTTCCTTCTCTCCTTTGCTTTTTGCTTCTCTTCTTTTTGGATTTCCCTGGTGGCTCAGATGGTAAAGTGTCTGTCTACAATGTGGGAGACATGGGTTCGAGCCCTAGGTTGGGAAGATCCCCTGGAGAAAGAAATGGAAATCCACTCCAGTACTATTGCCTGGAAAATCCCATGGACAGAGGAGCCTGGTAGGCTACAGTCTATGGGGTTGCAAAGAGTCGGACACGACTGAGTGACTTCACTTTCTCTTCTTTTCACAGCTATTTCTAAGGCCTCCTCAGACAGTCATTTTGTTTTGTAAATTCCTTTTTTTTAAATTTAAATTTATTTATTTTAATTGGAGGCTAATTACTTTACAATATTGTATTGGTTTTGCTTTTTTGCATTTCTTTCTCTTGGGGATGGTCTTGATCCCTGTCTCCTGTACAGTGTCACGAACCTCCTTCCATCAGGCACTCTGTCTCTCAGATCTAGTCCCTTAAATCTATTTGTCACTTCCACTGTATAATCATAAGGTATTTGATTTAGGTCATACCTGAATGGTCTAGTGGTTTTCCCCACTTTCTTCAATTTAAGTCTGAATTTGGCCATTAGGAGTTCATGATTTGAGCCACAGTCAGCTCCCAGTCTTGCTTTTGTGGCTGTATAAGCTTCTCCATCTTTGGCTGCAAAGAGTAGGATCAATCTGATTTTGGTGTTGGCCATCTGGTGATGTCCATGTGTAGAATCTTCTCTTGTGTTGTTGGAAGAGGGTGTTTGCTATGATCAGTGCGTTCTGTTGGCAAATCTCTATCAGCCTTTGCCTTGTTTTATTCTGTACTCCAAGGCCAAATTTCCCTGTTACTCCAGGTATTTCTTGACTTCTTAGTTTTGCATTTTATAGAAAGTGAGAAAGTAAGAAATGAGTATTGCTCAAGTCAGAGATGA
The DNA here is from genome assembly GCF_014754425.2 of Oryx dammah. Classification (NCBI taxonomy): domain Eukaryota; kingdom Metazoa; phylum Chordata; class Mammalia; order Artiodactyla; family Bovidae; genus Oryx; species Oryx dammah. The sequence continues at coordinate 48,200,500 of NW_024070211.1, forward strand.
TGAGGAGAGTCCATATAAACCATCTACCCATGAAATATTTTGAGAGAGTTCTGGACTGCCTCCAGGACAAGGGATGATGGTGACTTAATCCTTTTTATTTAATTATGAAAGAAATGAGTTACTGCAAAGCTAAGAATCTTGGGAGTATCCAGGCAGCAAACACTTTGGATTATATATGTGAATACTTGTATTATGGAATTTTTAGAAGACTTTGAGCAAAAGCATTACATAGCCACTAAAGAAAAGGGAATATGGAGAGATGTAAGATATGAGGAGGTATCTTGTCTGCATCCATTCACCCTACTTCTGGCAACAGTCATATGAGGATCTACTCCTTCACTACTTGGTCTCTATGGTAGAGAATTACCATTTCTCCAAGGGTGAAATGTGTGATTTATTTATAGAACTGAACCAATTAGTAATTTCTGTCCCCTGACCACAACTGATTAGAAACACAGGCACTGACCCAAACTGGCACCAAAGGGATGCGAGAAGGTTTTCTGAGACCCCCCAGAACATTCAGACTTTCCTCCTGAGACTAAGTCCTCCTGGTTGCCTGTATATTCGGGATCCACTTGGGAAGTGAAGTAGTAGCAGAGCTAAGACCCTGCTGCCACCATTTTACAGCATATGGATCCCCATGAAGCCCTTGGCACTGCAGCTGCAACTAGGAAGAGTGATAGTGATGCGTCAACTGATAGGAACACAGAGAAAGGAGAGCTAGAGCGAGGGAAGGGAGAAAAGAGTGGGGAATTTATATACCAGGTGCTGTGTCTAGGCCACAGGCACATTATTCCTTTTAATCCTCAAAGCAATTATTATTTGGCAGATAAGGTACATCATTGGAAGGACTGATGTTGAAGCTGAATACTTTGAAGCCAATACTTTGGCCACCTAATGTGAAGACCTGACCCATTAAAAAAGACCCTGATGCTGGGAAAGATTGAAGGCAGGAGAGAAGGGGATGACAGAGGACAAGATGGTTGGACGGCATCACCGACTCAATGGACATGAGTTTAAGAAAGTTCCAGGAGATGGTGGAGGACAGGGAAGACTGGCATGCTGCAGTTTCTGGGGATCACAAAGAGCTGGACATAACTGAGCGACTGAACAACAACAACAACAAGGTACGTAGGTCGTAGGAGGGCTGAGTAATTGCCTAGGTGAAGAAGTGAGACTTGAATGCTCCTATACTGTATCCTTTTCCAGGCTCTGTTCGTAACTGCCTTTGAAATTCTTTAGACAAAAAAAGGAGGAATTTGGGGGCTGGTGGGTTACAGGAATTTTATTTACAGGCTAAGAGAAAAGATAATTATATTCGTTGATTCTATGGGACTCTCTATCCTGCTCTCATTCCTCTACTTCCCTTTCCTTGCTGCTGTATTATAGAAAATATGAGTTGTATCTATTTAACATTTTGATTGTTGATATGGAAGCCTTATATTTCTCTTTAAAGTCAAGGAGATAGGTTTGGCCAATGGCAAAAAGAATTTTAAAATTCTAAGACCTACAATTCAGCTACTGTTCTTTACCTATTCTCATTGGCTCTATCTATTTGAATTTAATTTATCTCTAACAGAGGAGTGTATAAATTGTCTGAGTTACTGAACATTCTGAGTTATCAATGTATTTATTTGTGTGGTTTATCTGTAGTAGAAGAGCTACTTTTACCCTGGAGAGATGATGATGCTACTGAACCAGATTTGTTTGCCCCACACAAAGCAAGCCAAAAGTCAAAACACCAAAGTTTACAGCAGAGAAATGGTTTATTAATGAAGTGAGAAGATGGGAAAACAAATCTCAAATCCACTCCTTGAACTCAGAGAGCTCAGAATATCTGTGGGATAAAGAAGGAAGGTGGTCTAGGTGTGGGGAACATAGGGGGAGGTATTTGGACATAAGAAAAAGGTGAGGTAATTGTCATTCTGCAGATGCCATTCTGTCATCATCAACTAAACTATAGGCTTTTGCATGGGACATGTATTCAGAAAACAATGCCATTAGCATATTCTAAGGGTAGAGTTTTTGCTCTTTTGATATCAAAAGGTCAGATCAGACACTTGCACATGTCCAGTTGGTCTATGATCTCAACCAGTCTTAACCAGCTTGAGCTAGATAATAGCTGACTCCAAGTTCCTGATAAACAATCTGGGCAAACATCTCATTTTTTAGGTTATGTGACACTTGGAAAACAGGCTGTGCATGCCTAGTCACTCAGTTGTGTCTGACTCTTTGTGACCCTATGGACTGTAGCCTGCCAGGCTCCTCTGCCCATGGGATTTTCCAGGCGAGAATACTAGAGTGGTTTGCCATGCTCTCATCCACGGGATCTTCCCAACTCAGGGATTGAACCCAGGTCTCCTGCATTGCAGGTGGATTTTTTACTGTCTGAGCCTTGATCAGTGAAGGCAGGTTACAGTTTGAGCAAGTTATGCTTTAATGGATCTAACTGATGACTGGCCTTCCCAGATGGTGCAGTTGGTAAACAATTTGCCTGCCAATGCAGGAAACACAAGAGATGTGGGTTTGATCCCCGAGTCAGGAAGATCCCCCAGAGGAGGAAATGGCAATCCACTCCAGTATTCTTGCCTGGAAAATACCATGTACTGAGGAACCTGGCAGACTACAGTCCATGGGATCAAAAGAGCTGGACACAACTGAGCGTGTAGGCACGTACACACACACACACACACACACACACACACACAGACAACTGATGACCACTTTCAGTTTTAGTGAGGACATTAATATTGTGAAAATATGCATTCTTGCACCAGAAAATTTAAGCATTGTTTTTATCTAAATGGACAAAGTGAATTTCTGCATATAGCAAAAACAATGGAGACAGGGGGCTCTGGGTCCCTTTCTTTGATTAACACTGTGAAAGCTTCAAATTTTATTTCTGTGTTTAAAAAATGACCATGAAAAGGTGGTTTCTAGCAACAGATAAGAAAAGGCAATGGCACCCCCTCCAGTACTCTTGCCTGGAGAATCCCATGGACGGAGGAGCCTGGTGGGCTGCAGTCCATGGGGTTGCTAAGAGTCGGGCACGACTGAGCGACTTCCCTTTCACTTTTCACTTCCATGCATTGGAGAAGGAAATGGCAACCCACTCCAGTGTTCTTGCCTGGAGAGTCCCAGGGACGGGGAGGCCTGGTGGGCTGCCGTCTGTGGGGTTGCGCAGAGTTGGACATGACTGGGGCGACTTAGCAGCAGCAGCAACAGATATAAATTCCAATGCCTGTGTAACTGCTGATTTCTGGTCATAGGGGGAAAAAAGAAGATGCTATCTTTAACATATGGAACTAATGTCAGGAAAACCTCTTATTGTCTAAAAATGTAATTATGCACTTGAGAGCTCATCCCTTTCCTCTCCTCCTAATACAGTCAACAGCAGAGATTTAAAGGGGCATTTATACAAGGCTTTTCTTTCATTGCTCCATTTTCTGGGTGATTTTTGGATTTCTTTAATCCAGCAATCATCCTAGTGCTCATTATCAATTCTGACTGAATCAGCATTACCTGGATTGAATGGCATGTTAATGACTAAGATTGAATGCAACTGTTAAAATATAGTTCTTTGGACTTTTCTGGTGATCCAGCGGTTAAGAATACACCTTGTAACGCAAAGGACACCAGTTCGATCCCTGGTCCAGGAAGATCCCACGTGCCACAGAGCAACTAAGGCCATGTGCCACAACTGCTGAGCCTGACTCTAGAACCCGTGCCTCGCAACAAGAGAAAACCCCATACACTGCAACTAGAGAGCAGCCCTCACTCACTACAGCTAGAGAAAGCCTGTGTGTAGCAACGAAGACCCACCCCAGCCAAAATAAATAAATCTTAAAAATATATATATAGTTCTTTTCCAGAAGAGAGAGGGTACTTCCCTGAGAGCAATGTTCACTGAAGGGGCAAGAGAAAGCCAAAGTCAATGTATCCCTATTGAGAAAGCAGAATTAAAATAAATAAATGCATATCTCCCAAACATATCATGTTCTTATTTTAAATCCATGAGAGCTTAAAAAAGAATTATAGGGGCCCCAAGTGACATTGTCTGGTCACACCTTGTAATTTTAAATTGAAAATTGCTTGGTGTATATGGAGTAATCTCCATATTCAGAGAGCCTGGGCCTGTTATTCACATTAGCTGGAATCCAGCATAAGAGACAGCCAGGGAAATTCTCTTTGAAAGAAGTCCAGAAACTAGCTGAGTGACTGCTACATAACTGTTAAACAAGAAAATATGCAGGTCAGAAAGGGTGGGAGAGGTAGGAATGTATCTCAGTACACTCTCTCCGTAACCATGAATCTCCTCCTGATGATCAGGAGGTAACTCCTGACTGCAAGCTTTGCCCTGAGAAGTAAACAGTTTGGGCCCCACTTCTAGTGCCCCACTTTTAAGACTCACACCTGAGGGGTGGGCCCCCCAAACACCTTTGAAAGACAACAAGGCTTATGTTCATACAGTAAAGAAACAACTCAATAGGCTTTAGAAGACTCACCATGGTTATCACACCAAGTTTGAGTGCAATGGGAACAGGCCAAAAATGCCCACCTCTCAGGCTCTTCCTGAAAGTAGTATATCTGCACACATTAAAAGCTTCTGCTTGAGGGTTAAGTTTCTAAATTAGCATATATCTAGTGGCTGACTGCCATCCTCCCTAAAGGCTGAGGAGGGTAGCAGACACCTCCTCTTCCTTTTCCCGTTAACCCACTCCCAATCACTAGTATCTCTTTGATAGGCGCTTGTATATATACCTGTGCCCCAGCTTTAGTGGTTGCTGCCTCAGGGACAGGTCCAGAGATCAGGTTCTGATATTCAAGAGGACTTGCATTCACAAGTACCATAGGACTATAGCAAATAAAGAAATCATTCTCAATTAGCTGTCCCCTCAGAGCTCAACACAGAGTGAGCCGGCAAAAGGTGCCCACTTCTCAGTCTTCCACTGAAAAGTGTTTATATACATATTTTAATAATTATTTATTTAAAAGTCATTTGAGCTGGTTTGATGGTTTTTCTGCCAGAAGGAGACTGCTGTAGCATTTATTATTCTGCATCTTCCTTTATAACTGAACAATTTCTTAAAGATATTTCTAGGTCATTATCTATAGGTTATCTCATTTTTAACTTTTGCAGAGGATTCCATAGTACTGATGTTTCATAGTCATTTGACTATTTCTTTCTGATAATAAGTTGTTTATATCCATAGAATTGCAGTGAGCATCATCAAGGTGAATTCAGTAGTATTTCTATAAAATGGAAAACTAGAAATATAAGTCTTAGTATATGTACAGATACTCTTTATATACATATTTAAGAGATACTTTCAAATTACACTCAAAAGTCAGCTCCAAGTTACACTCTCATCTGAAGTTTGTGTGTTTATCCATACCCTCCATAACACTGGATATCACCATTTGCCAACTTTTTCCAATCCAATGTGGATAAAAATAAAATCAATGTTTTAAATCGTATTTCCTTGATGATCTGATGTTATGCCAGTGAGGTTTAATATACTTTCATATGTAGTATTTTTATTCTTTTTTAAAATTAATTTTTATGCAGTATAGTTGCTTTACAATGTTATTTTCTACTGTACAGCAAAGTGAATCAGCTGTATGTATATATATATATATATCTCCCTTTTTTTGGATTTCCTTCCCTTTGGTTCACCACAGAGCACTGAGTAGAGTTTCCTGTAACTATATAGTAGGTTCTCATTAGTCATCTATTTTATACATCAGTTCAGTCCAGTTCAGTCGCTCAGTCATGTACGACTCTTTGCGACCCCATGAATCGCAGCACGCCAGGCCTCCCTGTCCATCACCAGCTCCCGGAGTTCACTCAGACTCACGTCCATCAAGTCGGTGATGCCATCCAGCCAGCTCATCCTCTGTCGTCCTCTTCTCCTCCTGCCCCCAATCCCTCCCAGCATCAGAGTCTTTTCCAATGAGTCAACTCTTCACATGAGGTGGCCAAAGTACTGGAGTTTCAGCTTTAGCATCATTCCTTCCAAAGAACACCCAGAGCTGATCTCCTTTAGAATGGACTGGATGGATCTCCTTGCAGTCCAAGGGACTCTTGGGAGGCTTCTCCAACACCACAGTTCAAAAGCATCAATTCTTCAGCGCTCAGCTTTCTTCACAGTCCAACTCTCACATCCATACATGACCACTGGAAAAACCATAGCCTTGACTAGACGGACCTTTGTTGGCAAAGTAATGTCTCTGCTTTTGAATATGCTATCTAGGTTGGTCATAACTTTTCTTCCAAGGAGTAACTGTCTTTTAATCTCATGGCTGCAATCACCATCTGCAGTGATTTTGGAGCCCCCCAAAATAAAGTCTGACACTGTTTCCACTGGACATGGAACAACAGACTGGTTCCAAAAAGGAAAAGGAGTACGTCAAGGCTGTATATTGTCACCCTGCTTATTTAACTTATATGCAGAGTACATCATGAGAAACGCTGGGCTGGAAGAAGCACAAGATGGAATCAAGATTGCCAAGAAATATCAATAACCTCAGATATGCAGAGGTTCGCCATCTATTTCCCATGAAGTGATGGGACCAGATGCCATGATCTTCGTTTTCCGAATGTTGAGCTTTAAGCCAACTTTTTCACTCTTTTCTTTCACTTTCATCAAGAGGCTCTTTAGTTCCTCTTCACTTTCTGCCATAGGGTGGTGTCATCTGCATATCTGAGGTTATTGGTATTTCTCCCTGCAATCTTGATTCCAGCTTGTGCTTCTTCCAGCCCAGCGTTTCTCATGATGTACTCTGCATAGAAGTTAAATAAGCAAGGTGACAATATACAGCCTTAATGTATTCCTTTTCCTATTTGGAACCAGTCTGTTGTTCCATGTCCAGTTCTAACTGTTGCTTCCTGACCTGCAGACAGGTTTCTCAAGAGGCAGGTTAGGTGGTCTGGTATTCCCATCTCTTTCAGAATTTTCCACAGTTTCTTGTGATCCACACAGACAAAGGCTTTGGCATAGTCAATAAAGCAGAAATAGATGTTTTTCTGGAACTCTCTTGTTTTTTTCGATGATCCAGAGGATGTTAGCAATTTGATCTCTGGTTCCTCTGCCTTTTCTAAAACCAGCTTGAACACCTGGAAGTTCACGGTTCACGTATTGCTGAAGCCTGGCTTGGAGAATTTTGAGCATTACTTTACTAGTGTGTGAGATGAGTGCAATTGTGTGGCAGTTTGCGCATTCTTTGGCATTGCCATAGTTGTGTATATATGTGTATAAAATAGATGACTAATGAGTTATGACCAATATGCAAAGCTTTTGACTGTCAATTTAATTAAGTACATGAGCTCACCTTTGTTTCTTCAGTATTGCTTATAATATTATGTACATCAATGAGAAACCCTTAAATTTTAAATTCTGCATTTCACATCACTTCATACATCCCTCTTGTGTGAATTTAATGCATCAAATTAATACAGAAGGTGGCAACTTAAAGCTATATACCAGCGAGGTTAGGAGCTTATTTTCCTGGAATTATTGAAAACCTTTAAGACCTCTAAGTACTTAGGCACTGTGCAATTTGCAAAATGGGTACTCCAAGAATGTACTTTGGCATGGAGTGGAAACATGGAAAAAGTATGGTTTGAATGAATATTTAACTTAGTCTTTTGGCATTCTTAACTTCAAAATTCCTACATTCTTAAAAGATAAAATAAGACTTTCTTAAAAAATACATAACTTGTGGTGAATTGATAAGGTTATAAGAGTTCGGATACTGTTCAATATATATATAGCATAGTATAGCATAGTAATGTATATATTGGAGAAGGAAAGGGCAACCCATTCTAGTATTCTTGCCTGGAGAATCCCATGGTCAGAGGAGCCTGGTGGGCTACAGTCCATGGGGTCGCAAAGAATCGGTCATGACTGAAGCAACTTAGTAGCAGTAGTGTATTTATTGTCATTCTCAGTTTCCCTATTCATCCACCCCTTTCCCTTCCTGCTATCCATACTTTTGTTCTCTGCATCTGTGTCTCTATTTCTGCTTTGCAAGGCTGCAGCCCATGGGGTCGCGAAGAGTCGGACACGACTAAGCGACTTCACTTTCACTTTTCACTTTCATGCATTGGAGAAGGAAATGGCAACCCACTCCAGTGTTCTTGCCTGGAGAGTCCCAGGGATGGGGAAGCCTGGTGGGCTGCCGTCTATGGGGTCGCACAGAGTCGGACACGACTGAAGAGACTTAGCAGCAGCAGTGATTCTTTTTCTCTGAATTGCTGTTCATATTCTTTACTTAGTTTTTTTCTCCCAAATTGCCATTTCTTAATGACTTTAATGGGGTTTGGATATATTTTGTAGTTTGAGACTTCATCAGTTTGCAAATACTTGTGAATTAATTTGAAAATAATTGATAATATAGCCTAGGAATTTAGCTTATTTATTTGTAAATGTTCCTTATATATTTTTCATGTGACCCATGTTTAAAATTGTTTATTGCAGTAGGCTAAATATTGTCCTCCTTTCCCAAAGATGTCCGCATCTTAATCCCTGAAAGCTATAAATATTTTAACTTACATAGTATAAAGGATTATGAGATATGCTCAATGTAAACACAAGAGTCCTTATAAAATAGACACAGAAGAGTCATCAGAACCAGAGATATAAGGACAGAAGCAGGGATCAGTGATGTGGAACCATGAGATGCAAGGAATATGGTCAGCCTCTAGAAGCTAGAAAAGACAAGGAATAAATTCTCTCCTGGGAGCCTCCAGAAAGCTTCCAAAACTTCCACAGTGGTTAGTTTACTCATAATCTCATCAGAAAGTGAGCTGGAATAGCTAAGAAGGATGGTTGACAGATTATCCTTTTCACGTGATCATTAATAACTTCCTTTGTAGTGAGAGTTTTTTAGTGAATATTTGTATTGTATAAAAAATATCTCAGGACTTGGACTGGTTCCAAAAGATTCACCCATGTATTTCCTCTTCAATCTTCCTTTTCATCAGTCTTCCAATATTATTAATTTCAAGTCTCTAATCATTCCAGTAGTCATGTATGGATGTGAGAGTTGGACTGTGAAGAAAGCTGAGTGCCAAAGAATTGATGCTTTTGAACTGTGGTGTTGGAGAAGACTCTTGAGAATCCCTTGGACTGCAAGGAGATCCAACCAGTCCATTCTAAAGGAAATCAACCCTGGGATTTCTTTGGAAGGAATGATGCTAAAGCTGAAACTCCAGTATTTTGGCCACCTCATGCGAAGAGTTGACTCATAGGAAAAGACTCTGATGCTGGGAGGGATTGGGGCAGGAGGAGAAAGGGACGACAGAGGATGAGCTGGCTGGATGGCATCACCGACTCGATGGACGTGAGTTTGAGTGAACTCCGGGAGTTGGTGGTGGACAGGGAGGCCTAGCGTGCTGCAGCTCATGGGGTTGCCAAGAGTTGGACACGACTGAGCAACTGAACTGAACTGAGTCATTTGACAATGATTAGCCACTGCCCATGAAATGAGGCAGATTCTAACCAGAGGCACATTCTCCCTCTGGCAAAGTGGATATGTAGCACTTGAAATTATGTTCATTTTAAGGCTATTCCTTCTTTACTGTCCTTTAGAGACACTCCAAATAGGGCTTAATGCTACAGTAGTCTCCTGGTAGAAAAACCACCAAACCACACTCAAATGATTTTCTCTTAGCATACTGATCCAAGTGAATACATGGGCATGGTTTGAGGTAGGGTGGCAGTACAGTAGAGACACAGACTCCCAGAGAGTATAAGCTACTAGCTTATGAAACTCATTTGTGCCTTTAGGATCTCCTTGGAATAGGTCCCATTTCTGTTTAATGATGGAATTGTGTTAGGTATTCTTGTTATGACTGGGTGGGTCCTATAAGTCAGTTTCATTATGGGAAGTATAATTGCATAGTCATCCAGTATCCAATGATCAAAATTCAGTATCCAGGAGCCACTGGTAAGCCAAGAGTTATTTTTCAAGAGAAAAACATTTGTGGGATAAAAAGGGTGTAGCTTTGCTCCTAAAAAGGGATTGGGAAACTTTTTTTTGTAAAGAGACAAATTGTAAATATTCTAGATTTTGTGGGCCATGTGGTCTCTGTCACAATTGCTCAACTTCTGCTATAGCACAAAAGCAGTCATGTATAGTATGTCAGTGAATGAATGTGGCTGTGTTCCCATAAAACTTTATTTACAAAAGCAGGCAGCAAGGTGAATTTGGCCTGCAGGCTGTAGTTTGCTGACCTCTGCTTTAGAAACTTGAGATCTGTGATTTTTCTACTAGGGGTTAGCACAGTACACATAGAGCATCCTGTCTGCCCATAGCACTTCAAGCAATACTGTAGTTTATGGTGAATCAAATGGCTGAGCTACTTTCATTATGGATTGGACCACACAGATTGCTTTCTCTTATTTTGGGCCTCACTCAAGCTGACAGCCTTTAAGATCACCTGGCAAAGGGCCAGAGCTGCACATCAAAATTTGGTACTTTTGGCCTCCAAAATCTGATGAAGACAAGTGTTCTTTATCTCCTTGGTCAAAGCTCAAGATGTAGTGATTTCTGTTTCAATTTTGGAAAGTCTCCCAACATGCTCCAAACTCCTAGATTCCCAGACATGTTACTGAATTATCAGGTCACATGATTTGCTACCATCTAGCCCTCACTGGTTTTACCAAGGCATCTAAGGAAGGTGTTACCCAGCACTCTCAAGTTCTGTAGAATGTTATTATTGTAGTGGACTTGTATATATGATCAGATCATGAGAATATCATGGTATCTACAGCTTAATTTATGACAAAGGAGATCTTGATGTAATCTGAGCTAAGTTGGTTAAGTGTACTATTATCGTACCAAGAGAAACCCATTGCCTCTGGCTTTGTTTATATGGATTAGAAAAAGAGGCCATTTGCCATATCAAAAGGAATCACATCTGGAAGAACACGGAACAGGTTTTGGGAATCCCAATCTAATTATAACTTCACAAGAAACGCTGGGCTGGAGAAAGCACAAGATGGAATCAAGAGGGAGAAATGTCAATAACCTCAGATATGCAGATGACAACACCCTTATGGCAGAAAGTGAAGAAGAACTGAAGAGCCTCTTGATGAAAGTGAAAGAGGAGAGTGAAAAAGTTGACTTAAAGCTCAACATTCAGAAAACAAAGATCATGGCATCCAGTCCAATCACTTCATGGCAATCAGATGGAGAAACAGTAGAAACAGTGGCAGACTTTATTTTGGGGGGCTCCAAAATCACTGCAGATAGTGACTGCATGATGGTGACTCCATGAAATAAAAAGGCATTTACTCCTTGGAAGAAAAGTTATGACCAACCTAGACAGCATATTAAAAAGCAGACATTACCAACCTAGACAGCATATTAAAAAGAGACATTACTTTGCCAACAAAGGCCAGTCTAGTCAAGGCTATGGTCTTTTCAGTAGTCATTATGGATGTGATAATTGGACTCTAAAGAAAGCTGAGTGCTGAAGAATTGATGCTTTTGGACTGTGGTGTTGGGGAAGACTCTTGAGAGTCCCTTGGACTGCAAGGTGATCCAACCAGTCCATCCTAAAGGAGATCAGTCCTGAATGTTCATTGGAAGAACTGATGTTGAAGCTGAAACTCCAATACTTTGGCCACCTGATGTGAGGAGCTGACTCATTTGAAAAGACCCTGATTCTGGGAAAGATTGAGGGTGAGAGGAGAAGGGGATGACAGAGAATGAAATGGTTGGATGGCATCACCAACTCAATGGACATGAGTGTGGGTAAACTCCGGGAGTTGGTGATGGACAGGGAGGCCTGGCGTGCTGCAGTCCATGGGGTGGCAAAGAGTTGGATACGACTGAATGACTGGACTGAACTGAACTGAACTGAATCTGATTATAATGTGCCAGAACTCTTCAAAACCCATTTCCTTTCAATACTTGTCTAACTGGAGAATCAGATGTAGATGTGATAAGAATGTGATATGAACAATATAATACCTTGTAACCTTAATTTTTTTATTGAAGTATAATTTACATATAATGCTCTTTTCAGCTGTACAACAAAATGATTCAGCATTTACATATATTGCAAAATTACTATAGTAAGTCTAGTTACCATTTGTCACTATAAAAATTTCCAAAGTATTTTTTTCTTATGATAAGACTTTGTGAGATTTGCTTTATTATTGACTGTGCTGTCAGTTACATCCTAATTATTTATTTATTTTATATCTGAAAGTCTGTACCACTTTATCCATATCACCCATCTTACCCATTTCACCCACTCCGAGACCCCCATCCACGTTGGCAACCACCAGTCTACTTTCTGTATCTTTGAGTTTTTAAAATATTTTGTTCATTTGTTTGGTTTGTTTTGTTGATTGCACATTTGCGTGAAAGTGTACAGTGTTTTGTCTTTTTCTGACTTTTTTCATTTAGCATAATACCCTTAAGGTCTACCTATGTTGTTGCAACTGGTAAGATTCACTCTTGTTTTAAGGCTGAGTAGCATTGCTCCAGTACTCTTGCCTGGAAAATCCCATGGATGGAGGAGCCTGGTAGGCTGCAGTCCATGTGGTCGCCAAGAGTTGGACACGACTGAGTGACTTCACTTTCACTCTTCACTTTCATACATTGGAGAAGGAAATGGCAACCCACTCCAGTGTTCTTGCCTGGAGAATCCCAGGGACAGGGGAGCCTGGTGGGCTGCTGTCTATGGGGTCGCACAGAGTTGGACACGACTGAAGTGACTTAGCAGCAGCAGCAGCAGCATTGTGTGTGTATGTGTATATCTATCTATCTATCTATCATCTGTTTATCAACTATCTCACATCTTCTTTATCTGTTCATCTCTCAGTGGAAGGGGACGACAGAGGATGAGATGGTTGGATGGCATCACTGACTCAATGGACATGGGTTTGGGTGGACTCTGGGAGTTGGTGGTGGACAAGGAAGCCTGGCGTGCTGTGGTTCATGGGGTCGCAAAGAGTCGGACACGACTGAGTGACTGAACTGAACTGATCATCTGTTTATCATCTATCTCACATCTTCTTTATCTGTTCATCTCTCAGTGGACACCTCAGTTGTTTCCTTATCTTGGCTATTTTAAATAATGCTGCAGTGAATATAAGGGTGCATATATCTTTTCAAATTAGTGTTTTAATTTTCTTCAGATAAATATGCAGAAGTAGAATTGCTGGATCATATGGCAGTTCTATTTTTAACTTTTTAAGGAATTTTATACTGTTTTCCACAGTGGGTATGCCAATTTACATTCCCACCAACAGTGCACCAAGGGTTCTCTTTTCTCTATATCCTCACCAACTTTTCTTATTTCTTGTTTGTTTTTTCTAGTAATAGCCATTCTGAAAAATGTGATGTGATTAAAACCACATCTTATTGTGGTTTTAATTTGCATTTCCCTGGTGATTAGTGATGCTAACATATTTTTCCATGTTTCTGTTGGTCATCAGTAGGTCTTCTTTAGAGAAATGTCTGTTCAGATTCTCTGCCTATTTTTAAATCAGATTTTTTGTTTTATTGTTATTCAGCTATATGAGTTCATTATTTTTATTTATTTAATAGATTTTTATGGCTCTGGGGTAAAATTTGTACTCAAATTTTAAAATTGTAGTATGGGTGATTTATAATATTATATTAGTTTCAGATGTACACCATAGGGATTCAACATTTTTAAATATTGTAACCATTTAAAGTTATTATAAAATATTGGCTATATTCTGTGTGTTGTACAGTATATTCTTGTAGCGTCTTTATTTTATGCATGGTAGTTTGTACCTCTTAATCCCCTATTCCTATCTTGCCTCTCCCCACTTCCCTCTCCCTTCTAGTAACCACTAATTTGTTCAGTATATCTGTGATTCTCTTTCCACTTTGTTTTCACTCATTTGTTTTATGTTTTGTATTTCACATATAAGTGATAACATGGAGTATTTGTCTTTGACTTATTTCACTAAGCATGATACCTTTTAGGTCTATCCATGTTGTTGAAAATAGGAAGTTTTTTGTTTTTTTAAGGCTCAGAAGTACTCTGTTGTATGTATATATGTGTGTATGTATACATATGTATATATAATGTATATGTATATAACATCTTTATTTCATTTCTTATTTTATTTATTGGAGCTGTTATCCCTCCCCTTTCTTTTTGTGAGTCTAGCTGAAGTTTTGTCAACTTTGCTGGCATTTTCAGAGAACCAGTTCTTAGTTTAATTACTATCTTCTATTCTTTTTAATATCTATTTATTTCTGCCCTGAATTTTATTATTTCCTTCTTTCTACTATCTATAGGCATTTTTGTTGTTTTTTTTCTTTTTCTAATTCCTTTAGAGTGCGATTGGTCTCTCATGATGGCCCTATTCTTTGTGATTTTCTTAGGGATGCAACATTTTTTTGTTTTGTTATTTGCTATTTTGTCAGATAGAAGGAGATCCAAGGTACTAAACTCTTAATGTCATATCTCATGGGTCATATTACTTGTCTATGGTTCAAGAATCCACTGTGGGGATTCTTCTAGTTATTGAGACAGATATTCCAACTAGATAGTTAGGTTCTGGGTAAATAACCAGAATATGGTACAGGGATCCTATCATGAGTATTCTAACTATAAAGGTGACCATTTCATAACTGATTCTCATAACTTCCCTCTGACCCATGGACTGTTTTATATTCTGTATGTCCATGAATTATTGTTTACTTATAGCTAATGCTGAATGATCCCTAAGTATTTAGATATTTACCTTTTATGGGTATAGTCATCCTTGTAATTGGCTATAGATACTTGGAGAAAGTAAGGAGGTACTTCCTGAAGGGTTCTTGGCTTCCCCTTTCAGAGCTTCTGAGTTTATGAATTCACTTAAATATGGGAATTAGAATAGAGATTAAGTATGACTTTGCATTGCAGTAGCCCAGGTTTCAAGGCAAACCTAGAAACCAAGTTTACTCAGTTGTATGCATCAAACAATCATTAGTGGGTTGCCCATCTGTGTTAGACCTTGTCACTCCATAACTAAATACCTCTTGGTTCAAATTTTATTTTCACATTATTTCAGCTACTGCACCATCTTTGTCATCTAGTCCATTTTTTCTTCAGGCTGTTATGTATTGCTGGTTAATTTCTGCCAAACTGATATTCTGGTATACCGTTGAAATCATGGAAAACCGCTTCTACTGAACTTTCATTTACTGGTACCCAGAGTACACCCATTAGAATTTTCACAGAGATATTGACACTCAATTAATGGTTTTCTCAAACCGTTGATGGGTCCTTGGGGTATTTGATTAAGGGAGGCATAAGAGGAGCACACATGATAAATAGACTCCAGATGTTTTATTTTCTATGTCTTGGGATCATGTTTTCTGTATTATACGAATGTGTACATACCACATCTTCTTTCTCCATTCATCTGTCAATGGGCATTTAGGCTGTCTCATGTCTTGGGAATTGTGTGTAGTGCTGATAGAACATAAGGGTGCATCTATCTTTTTAAATTATAGTTTTGCATGTATGTATGCTTAAGAATGGGATTGCTGAATTATATGACAACTCTATTTTAAGTTTTTTGAGGAGTCTCTGTATTGTTTTCCAATTTACACTCCCAGTTTACAATTTGCTCCCAATTGACACAATGACCAATTTACACTCCCAGCAAGCGTGTAGAAATGTTCCCTTTCCTCCACACCCTCTCCAGCTTTTGTTTTTTGATGATGGCCATTCTGACCAGTGTGAGGTGGCACCTCATTATAGTTTTGATTCACATTTCTCTAATAATTAGCAATACTGAGCATATTTTCATACGCTTATGTCTTCTTTGGAGAAACGTCTATTTAGGTCTTCTGAGTATTTTCAATTGGGTTGTTTTATGTCATTGAGTTGTCTGAGCTGATTGTGTATTTTTGGGAAGTTAGCCCTTCTTGTTTGTATCATTTGAAAATATTGATATTTTCTCCCATTCTGTAAGTTGTCTTTTTGTTTTGTTTATGGTTTCCTTTGCTGTGCAAAAGCTTGAAAATTTGATTAAGCCCCATTTATTTATTTTTGTTTGTATTTCTATTGCCTTGGGAGACTGACCAAAGGAAACAGTGGTATGGTTTAAGTAATAAAATGTTTTGCCTATGATCTTTTCTAGGAGTTTTATGGTGTCATGTCTTATGTTTAAGTCTTTAAACCATTTTGAGTTTATTTTAGTACATGGTTTGAGGGTGTGTTCTGACTTCATTGATTCACATGCAGCTGCCCAACTTACCCAATATGACTTGCTCAAGAGACTGTCTCTTTCCCATTTTATATTCTTGCCTCCTTTGTTGAAGATTTATTGACTATGTGTGTAGTTACAGCTTTTTCTAATCACGTGTTTTTTAAAAGCCCTGTTTGATTTATGATCTCTTGGGGTTTTGTTGTTGTTGTTGTTTTTTCTCTTGTTTCTATAGATTTTTCTATAGAGATCCTTTTTCTAGAGGTTGATCACAAACTCTACTCCCCAATGTCCAGTATCATAAATGAGAATCCAATCTGGAACCTTTTTATAACCTACAAAGTTAATATAAAAAGTAAATACTATAACATATATCACTGGCATGGATCCAGGGAAAAATATTTTCCATTTTTATTAATTCTGATTATAACCAATGTGACTTAGTGTTTTTGACTATTTCACAGTGAGATTATGGAATAGTTCTCTTCTTAAACTCTACTTTCCATTAAAATGTAAAACTAACTTTATTTAACAAAGATCTAGCCAAATGATTCTCCCTGAAATATGTGATTTAAAAGATAGAAGTTAAAATTATTATAATATTTTCCCATGTTTATATATTTCACATTATACAAATAAAGCTAAGTGGTTTTAGAATCTTGATATTTCTTAATACTGATTTGACTAAATGGTAGTTTTGTTTTTCTTTTCTGACTTGTTATATCTTTAATATTGCAAGATTTAGCTACTGAATGATGATATATCCAAAATCATTTATTTGTTTCTAGAAATAAATAAAATACACAAAGCTTCTATTTCTCTCTCTTTTGTGATTTCATATCACATAGTCAAGTTTTATTTCTCATTCTCTTCTTGAAGGCAGGGAGAAAGCCTCCTACCAAGTAAAGACATTGAACAATTTTCCAAATATGCACCATACATAAGGGCTGTTTCTCTTATTAATACTTTTCTTTTCTGGGGGTAAATGTCACTGAAAATCTGATTCCCTCCATCCACTACTTTCTACTGATAACAGATATACCTGGAGAGTAGAATGAATAAAGCCTATCACAATTGGGTAGTGATGAATTCCTATTCTTTAAACACCCACTATAGACTAAGAGATAACAAGTGCTGTTCACTTCTCAATGCAGAGAGGATTCAAGTAAAGCATAAATATAATGGATATTTTGCTAAATAGAATGTCTCTGTGTAATATTTAGCAACAAATAGATCCTTCAGATTTCTTTATAGCTTTCACTTATTGAAAAGGGTGAAGTAGTGGTAAAGAATACTAGAGTTTATTGCTGGAAGAATGTCTTTTTAAAAAAGATGTAATAACAACTTCAATATGCAAAGCTTTTGACTGTCAATTTAATTAAGTACATGAGCTCACCTTTGTTTCTTCAGTATTGCTTATAATATTATGTACATCAATGAGAAGCTCTTAAATTTTAAATTCTACATTTCACATCACTTCATACACCCCTCTTGTGTGAATTTAATGCATCAAATTAATACAGAAGGTGGCAACTTAAAGCTATATACCAGCGAGGTTAGGAGCTTATTTTCCTGGAATTATTGAAAACCTTTAAGACCTCTAAGTACTTAGGCACTGTGCAATTTGCAAAATGGGTACTCCAAGAATGTACTTTGGCATGGAGTGGAAACATGGAAAAAGTATGGTTTGAATGAATATTTAACTTAGTCTTTTGGCATTCTTAACTTCAAAATTCCTACATTCTTAAAAGATAAAATAAGACTTTCTTAAAAAATACATAACTTGTGGTGAATTGATAAGGTTATAAGAGTTCAGATACTGTTCAATCAGTGTTTGTATTTTGCTTAAACTAAGAACATCATATAACATGTAAAACTCTCACATTGTAGCCTGAGGAGAAATGATAAATGTGCTGTCCTTTATTTCAGAGAGAAATTGTGGTACAGATTTTGTCTAAAAAGTTTGTGAGCTGTGAGGAAAGTCATATAAATTTATAAATTAGATCCATTTAAGATTCTAAGGAAAGTAAGAAAGTAATGCCATATTACTTTGGTTTTGCTGATATGGTCTTTAGCTTTTAAGTAGAAGCCACTCAAATCTAAGAAATAAAAGATATTTATTTAATAAAATTCCTTAACTGTATATTTGGTTATTTACATTTAGTAAAGGCCAACCTTTACTGATGCAATTTAGATAATTGAGAAATAGAAGGGAAATTTGGAGTTCTTTCTTGAAATAATGAGCAATGAAAAATATAGCTATTTGTAAACATTGATTCAGTTGATGCCTTATTAAATTAATCCAGTGTCAACACTGGCAAACAAGGGCAATTATTGGTCATTATTTGGAAATAAGAAGAAGGGGAAAAATTAGGATAGCACAAAAGACATCTATAGCATGGACGCTACTAAGTTTAAAGTAGAAGGGCATTTCTCAGCACCCTATGTTTGTCCTCATTAAATTCTTCCTGAATGACAGACATGCTTTACCCAGGAGGTAGATAAATAATACTAATTTGTGGTTTTCGAGTAATTTTCCCCCCCATGGGCTCTTGTGTACCGTTTTGCTTTATGGAATATTGTCTTATGCTAGGAAACATACCCCGAGCTTCCCGGGTAACTCAAATGGTAAAGAATCTGCCTGCGATGTGGGAGACCTGAGATTGATCCCTGGGTTGGGAAGATCCCCTGGAGAAGAGAATGACAACCCACTCCACTATTCTTGCCTGGAGAATTCCATGGACAGAGGAGCCTGGTGGGCTACAGTCTTTGAGGTCGCAAAGAGTTGGACGTGACTGATATACCCACTGGAAAAATTGTCTTTCCCATAAGTAATCTTACCCATTTAAGAGATTTCTAAAGACGTGAATATGTTTCATTCCTGTTCTTTGTTTTTTGAGTATTCATCCCAGGCAGAAGATAAGGATATGTTTATATTGTGGGTAGAGATTGTAAGAAGATGACTACCTTTGTATATCTGCTTAAAAGTTAACATAAAAATGACAATGTGATTTATCAGAAAATAACTTCCCCTTGTAAAATAATACTGAAATCAGTGAACATATTATAAGGCATAACATGAGCCATTAATTGCAATTAGGACTAAGAGCAGAGAAACCTTGAGCACAGTGATTTTGGATATTTAGCCAGGATCACTGAATAGTCTGTCTTAGAGAAAATAGTGAACTGCTTTCTAGAAATTGAGTGGGGATTGTAAGGTGCATTGAGGTGGAAATGAATATCTTATTGTAAAGGTGTGAATTTGCTCTATGATTTTTGAAACAAAAAATTAAAAAAATTGCATTTGGACAAACGCCTCCTCCCTCAAACCTTGGATTTCTCATCCTTTTAGACAGTTTTCTTCTCTGTCCATGAGTCTTTGCTTTGGAAAACTAATTCTCTAGGACCAGGAAAGGTTAGAAATGAAATGAAATCTTGCCTATTCTTCCAGGATGGAGGATACGGGAAAAAGTATTTTTAGCGTGTTGAGTTATTTACAATAAAGGGACTAGGACAATTAAAATTTTAGCAGATTGTTCTTCTACAGTATGTTTTGAAGATGGTTTCAGGTATATTAAAACTGTTAAAGCCAGGTAAGAATATAAGACAATAATAATTATTTCCAAACACTTTCAAGCATTATTGAGTAAATACTAGATACTTAGTGGCTCACTTATTTTTATGAAATTTCGTTGCGTTGTACCTTATGCTTAATTTGCCATTGTTTTATGAACTTGGCAGAATTTTGGAAAATTGAACCACTTAAAATTTTTACAAAGTAATTTTTGTAAAAACATTAAATGTATACCAAATCAACTAAGTACAAAATATACTTTGAAGACTTTTAGGAATGAATGGAAATAAGGGGGTAGGGCATATTGAATTTTTTATGAAATTTGGTGTATATAAAATGCATTCTCCTTCTCATTTTAGGTAAGAATTAAAAACTTAGGGCAATGTTTGGAAACCATGGATTAAAGTGTTTATCAGATTTGAAAATTCCTCAAACTTTAAGTATGGTTGCTTTAAGAAATAAAGAATATAAAAAGATTTATTATATTTGATTTCCTACTTACCATCCTAAAATGAGATGAAATAAATTGAGATCATCGTCTTCGTTTTTAAAAAACAAGTTGGCATGGCCCAGAGACCAGAAGTGCTAATGGCTGCAGTCTCTAGACGGTATTTGGATTAACAGTACAGAGTTACTGGTCATGCCGGATTCAAGTTGAAATTCCTAAGAGCAATATCATATGCATATGGGCATGTGTTGTGGAGAAAAAGAAGTTAGAGTTGGTGAACATAGGCTGTAAAATGTTTAGAAATAAAACCTATTTCAGTTAACATGCTGCTGCTGCTAAGTCACTTCAGTCGTGTCCAACTCTTCGCGACCCCATGGACGGCAGCCCACTAGGCTCTTCCACCCATGGGATTTTCCAGGCAAGAGTACTGGAGTGGGGTGCCATTGCCTTCTCCAGTTAACATGCTAGGTCTTGTTTATTTTCAAGTTTCAGGGCTCTCTGAAAAGCAGCTTTCAATTGTGTAATGTCTAACATATAAAGCATGTGATTCTGAATGGCCTTTCCTTATGATTTAAACGCTTATCCATCAACTCTTATTTCTGTGACATTGGTGTAGACCGAGGGCAGTGGGACCTGTACAATGACACCAAATATGACAGCCATCCACAAAGGATGCCTTTTTATCAGGCTTTTCCTCTTTACACAGACTAGAGATTCAGTCCTTTTTCTTCCTTCCATCCTTCCTTCTTTCCTCCCTCCCTTCCTTTCTTTTAATCTTATTTGCACTAGTCCTTCTTTTGGTTGCTTTAATGTGACTAATGGATTTATAGACATTTTCTTTTTCTCTGTATTGTCAATACTCATTACTGTTTCACCTGAATTGGATCAAATCTCCAAGCTTATTTGATAAAAATACTGAGACGCCTCTGTGCTCAGTATAGCTAATATTCACTTTAAACCAAAAGATATTTTTCATGTGCTGAAGGCTATAGAAAGTTTTGTAGAAAATTTATTAAAAAGGTAAGACCAGAGAACTGCATCAGGAAGCCAAAATTTTTCATCCAGAGCATTTAAATCAATCTGAAAACAGAATACAGTTAATGGCCAAAATATCCAATAATCAAAACTTGGATCCTAATATAAAGTGTTCAAAGAGAAGTTCAGTTGGAGTGTGAATAGCAAAGAAGGCTTTTCTGGGGGCTTTTAATTGTACCATTTATTGTAAGTTAGGATTTAATTGAAGGATTAAAAACTAGATAAAATAGGAGTCAGTATTTGTAATGGGTATTTCCACAATTTAGTGTTTCTGTTTTGTTTTATTTTGCTTTTCAGCTGATTTTTCTCTATTTGAGACATAGTTAATATTTCCCTTTCTCTAATTAAATGTCAGGAAGTAAATCTATATCATAATGAGTTTACCTCTTACCTTTAGGCAAAGCTATATATTTTCTTATAAGTCTTTAAAATGGGTTGCAGAATTCCATTTATTTCCCTAAAATCTTGTGATATTATTGGACTCCTTGTGAGAGTCACTGAAATGGTATTTGTGGGTGATTGGTAGTAAACCATGGAATTAAAATTTCTTAGTCTAGCTCTCCTTCAAAAATGTCAAGTTTGATCTCCTGATCTCCCTCCACTGAGGTATTACTAGAAGAGATAGCATGATGATTATAGAAACATAGAGATGGTTCATTTATTCAACAAACTATTATACACTTTCTTTGCATTGGCTACTGTGATTGATATTGATAAGGTCAGGATGTGGGTCTTTTCCTTAAGAAGCTTATGGTCTAGTCCAATTTACAGCTGAGAAAACCAATGTCCAGATAGGTAATGACACCTGTTGAAGGTGGTACAGACAATTAGCAGAGTGGTGAGAGCTCTAGCACATGTCTCCTCAGTTCAGGGAGACAGAAGTAGCACATACAGTCATTCTCTTTTTTCATGAATTCCCATCAATTAGGTATGTGCGGTTAGTCACATCGCTACCAAATGGTACTGGTGAGTAGAGTTTCTACATTATCCATGTTGGCAGAATGAGAAGGATGGTTTGCAAAGGCCAGTTTAATGAATGACCAAATAACATCCCACATGATAATATTGCTTACTGGTATTCTCTTCTCTCAAATTCTGTTAATATATAAATGTTCTGCATCAATTTTTGTTTGTTTGTGTGTTGTTTTTGTTTTGACTGCTAACAAATTTCTACAAACCTAGTGTGGCTCAAATCCTACAGCTCTGGAGGTCAGAAGTCTGAAGTGGGTCTTACTACACAGAGAATTGGATGCAACTTAGTGACTGAACAAAACAACAGTAGACAATGCTAAAATCAGTTGTCTGTGAGGCTGTGTTCCTCACTAGAGGCTAGAGGGGAGAATCCTTTTTATTGCTTTTTCTATTTTCTTGAGGCTGCCTGCATTCTTTGGCTTATGGTCCCCTTCCATCTTTAAAACTAATAAATGGTTGTCTATATTTCTCACATGACATTACCCTGACATTGACTCTTCTGCCTCCCTGTTACATTTAAGGACTTTTGTGATTACATTATGACATACAGGCAAACCAGCATAATCATCCTATTTTAAGGTCAGCTGATTGGCAATCTTAATTCCCCATTGACATGTTAAATAATATATTAGCAGGTGGTAGAGTTTAGGACATGAACATCTTTGGAGTGCCATTATTCTGCCAACACAGCTACAGATGCTATTGTTCAAATGGACTGAATGATACTCTGAAACTATCATGCTTCACACACAGTCCCAAGAAGACCTAGTAAGTTCAAGGCTGAATATAATTCCTCAGTGAGAAACCTTGAGCTACTTTAACTTTATTTTAGATACACAGTGTATATGCATAATTTATTTCTCTCACTAGACTAGTATTGATTGTTCTTGGCTCTATTGACATTTTGAGCCAGATAATTCATTGTTGTCAGCTTTGGGCGTGGTCCTGGGTATTACAGAACATTATCAGCATCCCTGGCATCTACCTACTAGATGCCAGTAGCATCCTCTGATCCATCCCTAGTTGTGACAACCAATAATGTCTTCAGTTCAGTTCAGTTCAGTCACACAGTCGTGTCCGACTCTTTGCGACCCCATGAATCGCAGCACGCCAGGCCTCCGGGTCCATCACCATCTCCCGGAGTTCACTCAGACTCACATCCATCGAGTCAGTGATACCATCCAGCCATCTCATCCTCTGTCGTCCCCTTCTCCTCCTGCCCCCAATCCCTCCCAGCATCAGAGTCTTTTCCAATGAGTCAACTCTTTGCATGAGGTGGCCAAAGTACTGGAGCTTCAGCTTTAGCATCATTCCTTCCAAAGAAATCCCAGGGTTGATCTCCTTCAGAAGGGACTGGTTGGATCTCCTTGCAGTCCAAGGGACTCTCAAGAGTTTTCTCCAACACCACAGTTCAAAAGCATCAATTCGTCAGAGCTCAGCCTTCTTCACAGTCCAACTCTCACGTCCATACATGACCACAGGAAAAACCATAGCCTTGACTAGACAGACCTTAGTTGGCAAAGTAATGTCTCTGCTATTGAATATACTATCTAGGTTGGTCATAACTTTTCTTCTAAGGAGTAAGTGTCTTTTAATTTCATGGCTGCAGTCACCATCTGCAGTGATTTTGGAGCCCAGAAAAATAAAGTCTGACACTGTTTCCGCTGTTTCCCCATCTATTTCCCATGAAGTGATGGGACCAGATGCCATGATCTTCGTTTTCTGAATGTTGAGCTTTAAGCCAACTTTTTCGCTCTCCTCTTTCACTTTCATCAGGAGGCCTTTTAGTTCCTCTTCACTTTCTGCCATAAGGGGGGTGTCATCTGCATATCTGAGGTTATTGATATTTCTCCCTGCAATCTTGATTCCAGCTTGTGTTACCTCCAGTCCAGCGTTTCTCATGATGTACTCTGCATAGAAGTTAAATAAGCAGGGTGACAATATACAGCCTTGACATACTCCTTTTCCTATTTAGAACCAGTCTGTTGTTCCATGTCCGATTCTAACTATTTGTTCCTGACCTGCATATAGGTTTCTCAAGAGGCAGGTTAGGTGGTCTGGTATTTCCATCTCTTTCAGAATTTTCCACAGTTTCTTGTGATCAACACAGACAAAGGCTTTGG
Organism: Oryx dammah; assembly: GCF_014754425.2. NCBI lineage: Eukaryota > Metazoa > Chordata > Mammalia > Artiodactyla > Bovidae > Oryx > Oryx dammah. The sequence goes on from NW_024070211.1 coordinate 48,224,851, forward strand.
CATAGTCAATAAAGCAGAAATAGATGTTTTTCTGGAACTCTCTTGCTTTTTCCATGATCCAGTGGATGTTGGCACTGGATCTCTGGTTCCTCTGCCTTTTCTAAAACCAGCTTGAACATCAGGGAGTTCATGGTTCACGTATTGCTGAAGCCTGGCTTGGAGAATTTTGAGCATTAGTTTACTAACGTGTGAGATGAGTGCAATTGTGCGGTAGTTTGAGCATTCTTTGGCATTGCCTTTCTTTGTAATTGGAATGAAAACGGACCTTTTCCAGTCCTGTGGCCACTGCTGAGTTTTCCAAATTTGCTGGCATATTGAGTGCAGCACTTTCATAGCATCATCTTTCAGGATTTGAAACAGCTCAACTGGAATTCCATCACCTCCACTAGCTTTGTTCGTAGTGATGCTTTCTAAGGCCCACTTGACTTCACATCCAAGATGTCTGGCTCTAGATTAGTGATCACATCATCATGATTATCTGGGTCTTGAAGATATTTTTTGTACAGTTCTTCCCTATATTCTTGCCAGCTCTTCTTAATATCTTCTGCTTCTGTTAGGTCCATACCATTTCTGTCCTCATCTTCAGACATTGCCAAATGTCCTCCCCTGAAGGCTTCATATTGCCTCCAGTTGAAAACCACTGATCTAAATTGTAGACTTGTTCAGGTCGAGGGCCACACCTTTGTATTATCAGAATTCCTGACAGAGTTCTGTGCATATAGTAGGGACCTAGTAAGTTTTAGCTTAATAAAAGAATGGATGAATGGAAATCTCAAAAGTAATCATTTTTATTATAGAAATAGACACTTCTAATTCTACAATGGATGTTTAAGATATAGTATAAGTTTCACAAAATATTGCACATATACAGTATTCAGTTTGAGTAGACACTTTAAACTTGATAAAACTCAGCATTAAAATGACTACTATCTAGTGAACACTTTCTGCATACCTGATATACTCTATTGTCTGCATATTTAACACATATAACCCAGACACCCCTTAGACCTGGGCAAGAGGGAAACAGACTTTGAGTCCTGTGTTCTAGAGAGCATTCATATCACAAGAGCAACAAGCAACAAAAACAAAACCAACAAAACATACATTTTTAAGAATCATTGACATTTTCACCGTTAGGTTGGAGAGTGAATTCCCCGAGGACAGGCACTCAGCATGGACAAAATATGGCTCTTAGCCTTAAACATCTGTTCCCCTGACCCTAGAGTAATACTTTTCCACATCTCTTGCTCTGTGTCTCTGAAATGAAGGATAAAGTTTCTGAATGCTGTGTAAATACATGAAGTGCTGTTGTTGACCTCAGAGATGAATACTGCTTCGGAGTATGGTGAGGATTCGAGCAATGAAAAGCAATGAAAAGATTCTTGTGAGAGTCAGATTCTTTCTCTAATGTCGGAAGTGCAAAGATTCTTGCATAACATTGTTTCCCAGAACTTTTGAGCTTCATTTTTTTGTTTTCTTTATGTGTTCTGATTAGTGGTTACAGTAGTTACTCATTAATTAACATAGATTTTATAGCACTTGTATATGAAAATATTTTGCTATAAAAACAATCTATATTACTCTTAAATTTGTGTGTGTATATGTAACATATAATAAATATGATATTCATTCTTTATATTAGCAATTAGAGGGACTGAAACTGGAATTTATGAATAAGTTTATTAAAATAGTTGATAAGACTTTATATTTATTTATATTTTAAAACAAAAGTGTTCATTGTTTTAAATAATTTTGATTTATAAGTTTGATACTTAATATTGATAAGCAAGTGTTAGAAAGAGATAACTTTTGAAAACATGAAAAATATTTATTTTGATTTTTATATTTATTTTAAGTTATATAGTCTGATAAAGTATATGTTTTGTACATATTATTAATTTATATGTAATTTTAAAAGACTTCAGATCATCATAGTCAATAGAAAATGTGTAAAAAAAATCTTAATTTTTTTTTAAACAACCTAATCATGTTGCTGAAATGAAGCCCAAAAAAGTGTTATGGAATAAATGAATCAAAAATTGCATCATATAAGTTTTTATTTTATTACTCATCCCCAAACTGCTGGCCCATCAACAGAAGGCCTGGTCTTTGATATTTGCCAACTTTTGGTCCTATAAAAATCATAGCTTTACACATATTGTTTTAGATTTTGTCATTATAAAGGTATATTTGTCGTGGTAGGAGAACAGAACATATTTTATTTAACAGTTTGTTGGCTTGATTTATAACTTTTAAATATTTAGACATATGGTATGTGGGTCTCTATTTGTATTCTTGTCCTGGGCGGGCCTACATATGATAACTTTATGAGGTAGATATTATCATTCTCATCTTTTAGACAAGGGACCTAAAGCTCAGGGAAATTAAATAAATTGCTTGAGGTAACTCAGTGAGTAAGTGGAAGGGATGCCTTCTCACCCTGGTCTTTTTGCCTCCCAAATCTCACAAAACCATGTCAGTCAATTACTAAAAACTGTATCACCTGCCTATGGTTTTTATGAGGAAAGCACAGAACTGGAAAGCACATTATACAGTAGGGACATTGTTCTTCTCAGCTGCCTTCTGTTTCCAGAAACATCAAATTACCTAGATAGACCAGAAATGTGTGTGTGTGTGCGTGCATATGTGTATAGGCATGAGTGTGTTAGAGGTTGAGGGTGGAATTAGAGGTTGATGCTCTACTAACTTGGTAAACAGCAAAACAAAACAGTCTCTTTTAGTAATTTCTTTGAGGATCAAATTGCATTCGATTGCTTTAAATATAAAATGAAATTGCCTTATTAATGTCCCAATACTTTTAGGGGAATGGATCAATAATTTAGTAATAATTAGACTCACTAGACATTGTAGAGAAAATCTGCCTTCTTCTCGCTCATTAAGTGAAGAATTTGTTTACTCTCTTTTTCTGCTACTTTGCCCCCTCCAGAGTGTAAGATTACAGGTTATAGGTTAATGCAGTAATTAAGATGATTGATTCTGGAGAAAACTGCTTGGGTTAAAATCTTGGCTATATTGTTCACTACATATGTGACCTTGGGCAAATTACTTGACCTCTGAGAGCCTCAGTTTTC